>NC_133778.1:34196300-34293971 GCF_003597395.2 Chelonoidis abingdonii | reverse complement strand
AGGAGGCGGTCGGGGGCTCTCTAAGTTTAGAGGAGCTTTGTTCTTGTTTCAGCGCTTCCTGCCTGTCGTGCATGCCGGATGGACGATCTAGGATGACACGACGAGAGGAGCCGGGACTAGTTTCACGCCTCACTGGGTGCACACACACCATGCTGATCCTGGAGAGCTTCCTACCATAACAAACCCCTCTCTACCCTCCTCGCTGGAGCTCATCTCTCCCCAACAAAGCCCGGGGGGGGGGGGGAGGAAGAGAAGAGGCGAGTGTGTGTGCAAAGCTGCCTCATTTCACGCCTGCCCCTGTTAATTTACGTACTAGGCAGCTTCCTTTTCTTTTTCAGCACCTCCTCCCCCCAATTTGCGGTGCCCGGCCTCCGTGTCTGTATCTATTAATTTTTTCCCTAAAATGTCAGTCGTTTTTAGCAATACGAATAATGCTATCAATATGAGACGTATGGATAATATTCTCCATGCTCGCTGAAAGGCCTTATGCAGCGTAGAGGTTGCAGTTTTAATTAAGCTTCCTGTCCCCAGCTCAGCGAGGTATAGAGTGTGTGTGATGCTGGTGACAAAGCAATTTCTTGCCGCTTGTGCTCCCTGTAAATAACCGAGGCTTCTGCTTTCTGAGTTTTTAAATGTTAGTGTTAAAATAAAAAAATCACTCCTCCTCCTCACGGCCTTTAAATACAAAGAACAGAGTGCAGTTAATTTCATCTGAAATTCAGCGGAATGTTATGTCTGAATATATTTCGAAGAGGGGTTATCTGGCTGCTTGGACCCAATAAAATACTGTGCTCCACTGTAAATATTTACATGGTATTAGTGACTTTTTTTTTAAAAAAAACATTTTCAGCAGGTCTGTTACTTACAATGTGTCATAAGTTATTAATGCTCATTGCCTGAAGGACCCTGCTAAAATCCCTGTCTCATGGCTTCGAACAAAGTAGACAATTGATATGTTGTCTAAAGTATGAAAAAAATGTGAGTGGGCTTTAAAAAACTGGAGATCTTTCTCTATAAAAAAAGTATAAATATTACTTTGTAACTGTCAAACGGCAACCTAAAGTGAACTGTGCTTTTTTCTCCTCTCCTCTCTTTTCTTCTTCCCAAAAGTTCACCACAATGTCCAGTGACAGGCAAAGGTCAGATGATGAAAGTCCAAGTACCAGCAGTGGTAGTTCAGATGCAGATCAGAGGGACCCACCAGCACCAGAACCTGAAGAGCAAGAAGAAAGAAAACCTTCTGCAACCCAACAGAAGAAAAATACCAAACTATCCAGCAAAACTACTGCTAAGCTATCCACTAGTGCTAAAAGGTAATGACTATAAGAAGTGATTGTAAAACATTCTATCACTGTATTTTTTGAGCTATAATATTTGCATGGCATTTTTAAGACAGACGGATTCTTGCAAAGCTGTATTAGGGAGTCATTTACTGAATTACAAACTTTTTTGAGTTAGGTGGCTGTCAATCAATAGCTTCAATAATGCCAGGTTAGTAAGCTAACCATTAAATAAACTTGTCACATGTCTTTGGAAGAGACACTTTATAACTTCATAACTTTAAAAATTAAAATATTGGCTTCTAAAAGCTTTTATTCGCTAACATGAATTTTATCCTTGCAAGTTGTATGAGAACTATAAACATCTTTTTCACCTGAGTTCAAAGGCTTAACCTTTCTTCCTTTATTTGTGTAGAGTACCATCCTTCTGATGTATTTCAATAGATTGTGTGTACTGTTGACAATCAGTGCTCTTGAATATAAAAATATTTATAGAAACTTCACTGGCACAAAAATAGATGGTTTGGGATTGTACCTGTAACTTCCTTTTCATGCCAACATACAATATATCCTTTATACACAGTAACCTAATATAATGTAAAAGCAGCAAAGAATCCTGTGGCACCTTATAGACTAATAGACGTTTGGAGCATGAGCTTTCGTGGGTGAATACCCACTTCATCAGATGCATGTATTCACCCACAAACGCTCATGCTCCAAAACGTCTGTTAGTCTATAAGGTGCCACAGGATTCTTTGCTGCTTTTACAGATCCAGACTAACACGGCTACCCCTCTGATACTAATATAATGCGTTATTCTGTAGTTCTTCCTTTGGAAAAACTACCAACTTTAGTAGGACATTTGCTTTAATAGGGCCTGCAGAATCGGACTCCGGAGATTAATATAAAGCCTCTACTTTTAAGTGTCAAACTTCACAAACCTCTTGTAGTCTATTTGATAAATATCTGTATTTACATATAAAATTTCTGTCAGACTGGCTTTCAGTAACTGCACACTGATCATTTTCTTTAACTTCAGCCATGTGAAACAGGCAGACTTTAAATCCTTTGATCTGTTGTGGTCTTTTGAGATAAGACAATTTATTAATCCTTTCCCTTAAATTCACTTTTCCTTAGGAATACATGTTACATTATGTCCAATAGCAAATAGATCTGAAGCGTAACAGTGGAAAAATGATTTTTTAATTTTCGAGTCAGTTTTCTACTGAACAACTTGGTGCTTTGCTTATTCAGAATGGACACTATAGCTCAACCTTTCATAAAGACCTCAGGAGTTTTATATTCCACTTCAGTAAATACTCCTTGAAATGTTAAAGTGTTAGCCATAAGTAGAATACTACCTGTATTTTCAACTGATTTTTGTACTTGTAAAGAAATAAAGGTCTAAAATAGTAACAGCTAAGGTAGATACTTTAAATCAGGCCTGGTCTACACTTGAAATGGAGGTCAACCTAGCTACATTGCTCAGGGGCCAGGCTGTGAAAAATTTCGTACCATGTGACATAATTAGGTCGACCTAACCCCCATTGTAGATGCAGGTAGGTAAGTGGGAGAAATCCATTGACCTAGCTCTCTCCTCTTGAGGGGGTGGATTTATTATAAGTGACAGAAACCCCCCTTTTGTCGCTATAGTATGTGTGTACATTACTATGGGAATGTTGCTTGAGACACTACAGCTATACCATTTGTGATGTGGACATACCCTCAGTAAAGAAGCTAAAGTATTTGATTGTTTTTATAACTTGTAGTATAATATGTTAAGATAATGCTTTTGCCAGCCCTTTTGGAAAGCTTGAGATATATTGTACAGAAAATTTCATCACTGATTTTTGCTGTGCAACTTTACTTTCCTTAATCATGATGGGGTCTGATTCCACATATCTTGAGTAGTTCTAAGTCATCTAATTGAACTTAATGGGACTATTCCTGAAAGGTCTTTCAGGATCAGGTTCTGTTGATCTCCTTTGAATTCGAAACATTAGCATACTGACAGCTGTTCAGTCTTATTTTATGGGCCTTCTGTTCTAAAAAGTAAGTATCTCTTGGTGTACAGACAATTAGCAGCAAGAAACAAAATTTCTTTAGTCTTAGAAGTAATTTAATACACACCTTTTAAACCAGGCCTATTTTTCTGGATAACTTGTTTAATTGGCAAAAAGTTTAGAAATTATTCTGGATATTAACAACACTTCTATAACTACTCTCAAAGGAGACAATGAAACTATCATGGATTATTTCTGATTAAGATAATGATTTATTTTACTAATATTATATAAAAATAGCAAAAATACTGTATTGTCTTGGGGGAGGAGATGTACCAAAAGGTGTGTACAGAAGCAAAGTTGATTCTCCAAGAATTATTCCAGTAATAAAAACAGCTTGGGAAATTTATAGATTTACTATTTAAATACTCTATGAAGTAGCATGTAAAATATTGTAAAAAACATGTATTTGTTCACAATATAGCTTGTTAATTCAGTCTCAGTTACAGCTCTGTTACACTGGTTTAAAGTCATTGTCAAATATGCTTCTATAGCTCCCCCCCTCATTTGCATATAAGCTTGAAAAGAAAATCTCTCAGGTAAAAAGCATTTAGATATGGGTAATAGTTACTTTTATGAGTACTTGTGGGATATTTCTACCTATCTCAGGTGTAAATGTTCTGTTTCTTTACTGTATGAAGTAAGAAAAAAGCTGCAAAGTTTCTCTGTTATGGGATTTGGGTTATGCCTCTGAGAACAAAGAGGAAGCAGCCATGTTAGCATTACTGAAGGCACAGCCAGTCTTGCATTTAACTGCATGGTGGTAGAGGGCAGTGTAATTCCTGATTTATTCCATAGACTATCTCAAATGCTTTGTGTCTGTTCTCATTTCACCCACAGAATTCAGAAGGAGCTAGCTGAAATAACCCTTGATCCTCCTCCTAACTGCAGGTATGTAACAACTTTTTAAATTGTGGACAGTGATAGGAAATTCAAATGGGTAGAGAGGATTGCTCAGCAGAACAGACAAGCAGTTCTTTAATGTTTGTAAGTGGACAACTATAATACAAACATTGTGTAAGGTAAATTGAACAATTGTCTGGGAACATTTGATAACGTATCACAAAGTCTGGATTTTCAAGTGTAGTAGTTGTCTCATTGAGATTGATATGAATGGTAGAGTTTGTTCAGTAGATTTTTCTGTAGAGGTTCATTGTGTATTTTAAAGTCAGTGTTATATAAACTTCCAAATGTACTGAAGCTTTGAAGTTACTGCTTGTATGCAATTTTAACTTACCTTTTGTGTGCTGAGATATATGAAAGTGATGTTACGATGCTCTAAAATTTAGATAAAATAAGTGTATGAGATTTATTTTTTACAGTTTTAGCTTATTACAGTGGTTTAGAGTAAAGCTGAAGTATTACATTTAAAGTTTCTGTTTGTTGGCCAGAGACTGTATTGTCTTGATATATGGTGTTTTAAGGAAATTCCCCAGTGGAGTGGGAGACTGTTGGTAGTTTTAGAAAATGAAATTAGAGTGTATGAGAGATTAGTGATTTATGCAGTCTTAAAGAAAATTAAGACTAGTGTGGTGCACAATTCATAAGAAACTTAAATGGTAACAATTGACTAAACTAACTTTTTATCTTTAAAACTTGCTGAAAAATTATCAGCTGTGATGCCATATTTATTTTAAGAAAAGATTTCATGTTGACTGTAAGCATCTAATGTTGAAATCTATAATAAATCTTAAGTTTAAATAAGATACCTAATTTAATGTTACCTTTCTATTATACATATTTCAGCAGGCTGCCTGTGCATAAAGTGTATTTAGTTTAGCAGATACTGTACAATGCCAGCATTGCTCATATGTGAGAATACTGAAAACGTTCTGGAGTTTTATTTTGCTTTTTTGATATATTGAGTAGTTGGAAGACTTTGGTAAAATGAGTTCTTACAATTCAGTAAAGATGTATTTTTTTCATATTTTTATCTGGATGACTGGGATTTATCACAGCTTTGTTCTTTTATTTGACTCTCACTGTCAGGGTGTCTTATCCGGAGAGATCCATGCCATGAATGCCCTGTAATAGCCTTATGTATGTGTGTGTATGGTCACTGTCTTCCCTGATCAAAGCGGTACGGCTCTCCAGTTCTACATCCCCTTCATGTTAGTGCTATCAGAGACCAAAAGGTGGCATGGTATGGGAGAAAGGGTATTACAAGGAAATAAGCCAGAGGTACTTCACCTTTTAATTTCAAAGCATGTGTTGCTCATTACCCATTTTGGGCACATTAAGTGACAACTGACTTTCAGAAGGTGATAATTACCCTCTGCTGTAACATCTGATATGAGCATATTTAGCCTCTGGGAAAATTTGCTCCTCTGGTATCAGTTTAAGTATAGCTACATAGATAAAGTCTTCAGGGTAGATATGACCAACCAAAGTATGGAAACCATTGTTAAGAACTAGGGAAAAAATAAAAACATTTAAAATTATTTGAATTTCTCTGAGAGTACGCAGAAAAAATATTTTTGGCCAGTGAAGAAATCTGTAATTCTGTTCATGTGTCTCATATGTATTATATTTAAAGAGAAAGTGAACCATTTCCCTCAGTGCAACTGTTTGGCAAGTCTCTTCCACTTTGTGTAAGATAAGCAATACATGCGAAAAAGACCTTGGCATCCCTCTGGAGACAAGTCAGATTTTTGAGATGAACAATTTGGGGAAAGCATTCCATTGACTCCAGGAGTACCATTGATTGGAACTTAAAACAGTTTTCTCTTCTTTTTTTACAAAAAGCTTTTCTATTAGGAAATGAATGCAGCATTTTGTTGCATGTAGAACAGTGAAGCGGAAGACATCATATATCTTCTTATAGCACAGATTTGGCAGCACAAACTGTCACAGCAGGTGCATGATATACCTTAATTGCTCTGCGTGCAATAAGCAATAAAATGCTCCATCACTCCATGCATATTTGAGGGAAATGTAACTTCTTGGAGATAGGGAAAAACAACATCAGTTAGTTTTAGGCCTGTAATATAGGTTGTATGTGTGTTTAAAAAGTTAGAGAGCTTTGCTATTCATTAAAAATGTCCAGAAGATGTTTCTTAATGTTAATGAAGAGTGTTTTTTTCAATTTGACTATAAATGTGCCTGTCTTATTTGCAACCATAATATTGCAGGATCATGGCAGCAAGTAATACAAAATTGAATGGTAATAAAAATGACTCACTGTACAAGCTCAAATGGTAAAAATAAATTAGATTCTTAAAATTCCTTAGTTCTGATAAAGTGATAGTACTACGTGAAAGAAAAAGTGTTAGTGTTTAGCAGGATGCAGTACAAGGGTTGAATGCTGTTTATCCATTGTGTAATGTATTGTGTGTAATGTGTTAATTTTAGTAAAAACTGTTGGGGATAATCATGAAATAACGTTTAGTTGGTGCTCAGTAACTGAGCATGGTACTGTACAAACTGCTTTCTATGCCATTTAAAACATGTAACTCGTGTTAAGTGTAATTGTATTAGCTGATGAATATTCAATGTTCAGCAGACACTTAAGGGTCTCAGTAAGTAAATCTGGTCTGCATTTGCCTGGCCTAAATTTTTCCATTTGTTACAGCTCTGTCAGCAGTACAGGGTTACAGACAGGATGATGGCTTTAGGTATTAGCACAGGCCTGCACAACTTGTAAAGCGGCGAAGGCCATATTACTTCAAAGAAAACAGCTGAGGGCCGAACCCCCCCAGTCCCGCCGACACCCTCCCGCCCCCAGCGCTGCCAAGCCCCCCTGAAATACAACACCCCCCCTCCCCCAGCACCACCCACCCCGCGGAAACAAATCCTTCTTCCCCAGCACTGCCTCCACCAAAACAGCGGTATTGAACCTTGATAATATGTTATAGCGGGCCCCTAAGGTAGTATAATTAAGGTAAAAGAAAAATGTCTTTTTGTTGGAAGTAGAATAAGATCTTCCCCCAACTTTGTAATCATCCTGTTGAATGAACGAGGTGTGAATGAGGAAGGCGTGGAAGGCAGCACCTACAGACAGCTGCAACACTTGGAGAGGGGATGGGAGCCAGACCAGATCAGTAGAAAAGGTCAGCCACTGACTCCTCGCTCATCTCCTCAGCCCTCCCGACCCTCCCGGCTCACCTACTCACCCCCCACCACTGCCTGGCCGCCTCCTCAGCCCTCTCTCCCCTGCCACCGGCTCACTTGTTCCCCCACCCGCTCACCTCCTCAGCCCCCCACCCTCACGGTGCGCCTCCTCACCCTCCACCACTGCCCGCCTCTTCAGTCCCCCTCCCTCACTCGCCACTTGCCTACTCACCCCCCGCAGGCCGCACAGTGATCCCACCTACTCACCCGCCGTGGGCTGCACAGTGAGCTCATGCAGGCTGTATGCAGCCCCCGGGCTGTATGTTGAGCAGACCTGTATTAGCACATAAGCCACTGACGTACATACGTCTGTCTGATTTAACACACACCAGAATACACTTTTGTTCCATTTGTAGCATTGGGTAAAAAAAGTTACTTAAGTACAAAATAGGAAATGCACTAAAATTACAAATTAAAAAAAAAGCTTAAGAAAACTAGCCCTTTGTAGCTTGACTCGTGTCTAACTAGTGCACAGACCTAAATTCAGGAACAAGAAAAGTGTGGCTTTCCCCTGGCTGGTTAAGCCTTCCCACAGCCACATCTACTGCATCTGTTTTGTAAACATGCTAAAGTCCTACATGAGATCCACATTGCTTGAGTGCTCAGGGTTGCCCTTTGGTTTCTATTGAAGGTACTTGGTAAAGGCTGTACCCTGCTAAATCATGTCACACTCTGAACTTCTGACTTCAGTGGGATTTCCCCAAGTGCAATGGTGGCAGGATAGGGCTCCAGAAATCTACGTTAAAATAAAGATTCAGATTTAAGCAACAAATGCAAGGAAATTAAGTGCCACTTTATCCTTAAGACCGCTCGTGTGTCTAAAGACAGGAGTCTTAGATGAGTGATTCCAAGATATACTGTAGTACTAGGACACAGAGAGAGATTGAAGACAGAGAACCTTAATGCCAAATTTTTCTTGCTTTTGTTGGCTTAACTCAGTACCTTACTGTTTGATGCAGTGTGTTGTTGTGATAAGCTTCTGTCTCAAATCTGGACCTTAGCGTCCAAAAATCTGGGTGCTTACATAAAACTCTCCCCAAGCTTATACCCAGCTTGGCTCTGAACTCGCTGCCAACCAACCAGGATTTTAGGGCTCCTGGTCACCCCGAGTCACCCCAACCTTTCCCTGGGGGACCCCCAAGACCCAGAACCCCTGGGTCTCCCTATCTCAAATGGGAAAACAAGCTCCTCCCCCTTGTCTCCTCGTTATCTGCTCCCCAGCTTCCCTCCCTGGGTGAGCCTGGGCGATGCAGTACTTAACTCCTTGAAGGCAAAACAAAGAGGGAAATCACCCTCCCCCTGAGGCGATGCATTCAAACCTAGTAAAGCTAACATAAAGAGATTTTCCACCCCCCCTTTCCTGTAGCCTAACCAGAGAAAAACCAAAAACCTCAACCAGGTTTTAAAAAGAAACTTTATATAAAAAGAAAGAAAATACAGAAAAATATAACCCACTGCATTAAGATGTCAATTACAGGCTCTTGCTTATAAGAATTAGGAATACACAGTCTGATTCAAAAAATAGCCAATTTAAACCAGTCCAGCAATTACACCCATGTAAATACAAACCAAAGCACATAACAGCCTATTGCTTGGTTTCCTTTGTACTCACACTTGATAGTAGAATATTAGAAAGAAGATTGGAGTTAGCAGAAAAGCTGTTTCAATCCATAGCCGGGAGAAACAAAAGACCCCGAGTTCCTTTCCCTCCCAGACTTTAAAAAAAATCCAGTTCTCTGATTGGTCCTCTGGTCAGGTGCTTGATTCCCCCCTGTCCACCCCTTACAGGTAAAAGAAAATTAACCCTTACCTATCTACTTATGACAGTTGTATTTAATGTCTTTTGTGTATTTCACACTATAAAGCAAGGCTAAAAAAGGCCCTTCTTACCCCATTGCATCTAGGCAGCTCTGTTTCAAACCATGGCCAAATGCTCAAACATGCTTCAAGGTATGGAAGTGTGCCAAATCTCACCTTTATACATTTTCAGAATAGTATTAACAAGGCTCTTTTTCACATAATGCATTGTAAATCCAGGTTGCTGAGATTTTCTTATAGGTTTGATGCATGTCTAGAATAACTTTTTAGTGCATAGCACAAAGCTATTCTAGAATGGAAGTCCCCATTCCTTAGTTAAGGCTGCACCTGAGCCTGCAGTTCTGAAATGTGCAGCTCAGAAGCTGCAGCTGAAAGGGAATGGGGGAAGGCTGGCTTTGTGTCACTGTTGTACTTTCTGGATTCTTGTTGTTCGTTGGCACAACTTAGAGCAGTTCCTGGGATGCTGTAAATTTCAGCAACTTTCCACAATTGCTGATGAGCTGCTCTGCTGGAGTGCACATTTTCCTGTTTCTTTTCTTCTCCTGCTTTCCATTCCAAAATTAATCAGGGCTTGTCTATGGAAGAAAGTTGCAGCAGTTTAACCTAACATCTGAATGTAAACAGCTTTAGTTGGGTGCAAGTGTAACCCATGCCTGCTTGGTGTGGCGCTCTGCCCTCCTTTAGCGGCACCTAGACCAGCTAGAGATTGAGTCTGCTACAGCATTAGCTAGCGGTAAAATCTCATGCACTAAGCTTCAGAGGTCCCAGGTTCGATCCCGCCTGCTAGCGACTGCGGTCTATTGGCATTACGCAAGGCCTATGTTGACACTTTTATTTCAGTTTAACAGTGGAGGAGGAGGGGGTTGTTTTAGCTTCAGTTGACTGGGAACAGAAAACAAGACTGTCCACCAGGGGGCTTGCCTGGCCTAGTGTAACTGATGGGGTTTAAAAACATCTTGAATTTAAACAGGTGCAACTTAAACAGGTAGACCAAGCCGTAGTCTCAGAACTCTGCACTGCTTTTCTAGCATAGTCCTTACACCCAGTGCTTACAAATTTTGTCAGACACCTGATAGCTAGAGGCCTAAACGTAGTAGGCAAAGACTGCAAATGGAAGTGTCCAAGGACAATGCCCGAATCAGACAGTCAAACTCCTTCCTCCCAGTTGTTGGAAAAGTCTCACCAAGATGCTATCCTTGTAATCTGCTGAAGGCTCCATCTTTTGTATCGGCCTCTGGCTTTGAGACAACAGATTAAATCTGAAACCTCATCTCTCAGGCTGCTGAAAAGGAGTAGGAACATTTTCCTTCTGTATCTGTTCTCACAGTGCTGCTGCTTTTGCCGGGAGGTGATGGGAGCTCTGCTCTTGTACCTTTCCCTAAATGTGTTGGCTGAGGAAGATGGATAGTGGGTCTGCTATCCTGTGCAACCTCAATTTTCCACCTCAATTAATATCTCTGGTATTCATGTTATAGCTTCCCAAACAGTAGCAGAATAAAATTTCTCTGTTTCACTGATGTCCACATTTTTTGAGTGCCAACAGTTTTCACTCAGCAGCTTAGGAAAGCTCTAAGTAGCAGCAGCAACACTGGAGCTGTCTTTCTGCAAGCTTGGGAAGACAGCATAGCAATGGTTAACACACTTCAGATTTGGAGAATTTTCTTTGCAACAGTAGGTCTAGAAATTTAAATAAAAGGTTTCAATTTGTAAAAGCTGTTGGACGTACCAGGGAAAATTCCTACTCTTCATAGATACAAACAGATTTTTCCAATAATAGGTTCTTGATACAAGAATGGTGATAGACTGCAACAAAAGCTGTCCTTAGCCCTGCTGAAACTTGCAACAAAATTGATCATTTGTGAGCCGTTCATTTTAAATTATCGGTGTACAGAATTGCTTTGAGGTTTTCCCAAGCTTTGTTTTTAAATAAAGCTTTTCCTTAGTTACCTTCGTTTTATGATTACTTCATTACTCATACGTCCCTTGAAATAAGCTCTTCCATGCAGATTTTCAGTTATGTTGCTTGTACAATTAGCTTTAAATTAGTGTATAAACTTCATATTTTAAAACGTGAAGGATTTTTGCGAAGGAAATTTACATATAGTCTCTACCTTCATCTAGTTGATTTAAGTGATATGTAATTTGTACCTGTGAACGTTGGTGTGTCTACATTAAAATAACGGCAGCCTGCTCGGTTTACAGTTTATCATGTGTCCATAAACAAGGGAGTTGCATGCCAAAGACTGCCTTTGGCCCATACTATACAATTGGTAACAAGAGACTTGGGTTTTGTTATATTACCTTGTGTAATGGTAGTACTGTAGCATGCATTGCAGTACAGTGCAGCAGGACTCTGGTTTTTCCAAGTATTTCAGCTTTCCGCTAGTAGGTACTTTCAATATTTCAGTACCACTGCTTAGTTCTCAGGCACCCTTTGTTTCTGTGTTAGGGCTTTAAAACTTGCCAGTGTACTACTAAGGAATCCATTTGGTAAGCCAGTGAGTGCATCCCATCCTGAATTGTGTGATCAGAAGGGAGCAGAATGCTGGCCCCAGGATAATTGTGTTCTGCCCTTATCAGAGGGCTCAGCTCTGGGAGAGAGTGAAATCTACTAGGAATTCTCGTGGAGCTTTACAGAGGAATGCTTCTTGTGTGCCATTGTGGCTCTATGCCACTCAGTTCAATGGGACCTTACTGGTATTACAGGTTATACAAATGTTGTCAAAGTACAGAAGGTATCTGTGAAAAGTAAGATCCGCCCACAGTAGGGCAATCACTGTTTGGGTTTGATCCCCTCAGTGCATTTTTCAGTAAAATCTATTCCTGACCTGTTAGCACAATGCTACCACCACCATGATGGTTGACAGCTGTAGTGGCCCCTTAGAGCTGTTGGTAGTCTCCTAGGACTGGGGTGTGTGGGCAGAGGTGGCTACAAGCCACCTTTCTGCTCAACCTCAGGTCAGGATTTGGCCCTATATAATTTTCACTAATATCTTCTGTACCAGCCTTTAATACCAGTAGTGATGGTGCCTTAACTAAAACAAGTAGGGTTCTTAAAGCTAAAAATGTTCCTGATATTTATCTTAAAACTTCACCTGCTTGTCCTACCATCTTCACAGGCTATGAATAAATCCTTTCCTTCATTTGTGTTATCTTAAAGCTGTTTATCAACTGTGATCTGATCCCCCAAGTCATCTTGTTTCTCAATAAATCTAGTTCCCTCCATCTCTCCTCCTATGTTTTATCCTCCAGTATCATTTTTGTTTTTCTACTTTGTCTTTTCTTTAGATTACCTACATATCATGGTGAGAGCAGAGCACGTATTCTAGGTACAAGCACATCAAGACTCTATAAAGCAGCACCAGTACTTCCCTAGGTACATGAGCGTATGAATATAGAAGAAAGTCATATCATAGAATAGCACTGGCTTTTGATGGGAATTTCACACTACAAGCTACTTTAGTTATTACAAATTATCCTTCGTCATCCTTCTCAGACGTGCTGCTTTCTAGATACAGTAACTGTCCTTTAATTTTGCATTTATATTGTTTATTTCCTCTGATTGGCAAAAGCTTTCACATTTGTGTTACATTGTTTGATACCACTTGGTACTGAAAATCTGAACTGTAACATTAAACAGCTCCCAGTACAGAGAGGAGTTGAGTAGGCCATGTAAGAATGTGTAATGGGAAGATCCACCAAAATGCCTTTGTTGGGGTTAGGGATCCTCTGTGGTGGGGGAACAAAAGCAAAGAAATAGCAGACAAAAATGAATGCAATATCAGTTATACAATGCCTTTCCTCCAAAAGGAAGACTTCCTTACCACTGTAAAAAAAAAAAAAAAGACATCCTCTGTATACTGTACTATGCCAGTTGGGCACCAGAAAAACAAAGATATGAGGCAAAGCTTTCAATGTGGTCTGTGAATATATATTATATTTGCATGTTATTTTGAACAGTATATTTCTGGATACATTCTTACCAATAACATTTTGCTCGTGTAAATGTGACCGTTTAAGGAAAGGGGTCACATTTCACAAAACACACACAGTTCTGATTCAAGCAAAGTTTAAATACTTGTAGCATTGGTACAGCTCTAATGATAGACTGTCAGTTCTATCTGAGATACTTTCTTCATCATTAATCTCTTCAGAAGGTAAATCAATGGGTTGCAACCATTTAAAGATATATTTATCTAATGATAACCTTAATTCAGCTCTAATAACTACTTCTCTCAAGGAATTTCTTGTGTTTAGTTTTTTTTTCGTATAACAAGGACTCAATTTTGTAGGATTAGACTAAACCAGTGAAGAGTGAGATAATTTAGTGCAGCAATCACAAATCAAATATGTTTGCCCATTTGTACCAACTGCCTGATTCTGTTACCTTTTCTCATGCAGAGCAGCTGTTACCTGACTTTGTGAATAGTCAGTGGGAGTACTTAAGCAGTAAGATATAAAACGCACTCAGGATCTGAGGAAGGAGTTATCTGTAGAAAAAGTGTGTTATTACTTAATCGATTTTTGATAAACTAGAGAATGGAAGATGGCTCCAAAATATAGCAGTAAGAACCACATACATCACGTTCTCAGCAATACAGTTTTTTGTTAAGGAATTATTCATTATCCTCTTGAATGTATGTATTAAGTATAAAAACTTCCTAGTCTTTTTCCACTTAAACTTTCTTCTGTGCAGAGGTTTGGTAACTACAACTGTTTTCCAAAATCTTTTTCTGAGTGGTTATTCTTTGTCCTGTACTTTCGTGTTTAGTTTAGCACCTTGCAAGGTATAGAACAAGATCCTGCAAAGAGTTTTGTACATGATTAACTTCACTCATATGAGTAGTCCCAGAGAAATAGTGAATTACGATAAACTGAAGAAATATAAAAGCCAGCAGGACTAGTTATGGAAGTAAAGCTTTATAGTTTATAGATTCCAAGACTGGAAGGGAGCATTATGATCTAATCTGACCTGTATAACACAGACCATAGAACTTCCCCAAAATAATTCCTACAGCAGATCTTTTAGAAGAACATCCATCCTTGATTTAAAAGTTGTCAGTGATGGAGAATCCACCATGCCCATTGGTAAATTGTTCCAATGGTTAATTACTTTTAGTTAAAAATTCACTCCTTATTTCCAGTCTGAATTTGCCTAGCTTCAACTTTCAGCCATTGGATCATTTTATATCGTTTTCTGCTTGATTACCCCTCATTAAGTATCTGTTCTTCACATAGGTACTTATTAACTGTAATCAAGTCACTCTCTCTCTTTGTTAAGCTAAATAGATACATATGTGTTTGCTGGATTGGGCCCTTATTATGTAAGCAGCATCCACACTTTCCCTTTTATATATGCTCTGAAATATAGCTATAATTTAGTCAAAGGCTTCAGAAAGCTGGTGCCAATCTTCATAGGTACACCTCTACCCCAATATAATGTGACCTGATATAATATGAATTCGGATAGAACGCGGTAAAACAGTGCTCGGGGGGGGAGGGGGGGAGTCCCAGATTAGATAGTTTTAACAGATATATTTTTAATCTTATTTTGTTTGATAAGATTTTTAAAATGTAAAGAAATGTGTTCTCAGCATTAAAAAATCATTTTTTCAAATACTCATTTAATAGTTTACATAAAGGTCCTTCAGACACTTTGATAATACTGATTAATCTTGTATATTTTACACCCAAGTTGTGTATTAATCAACATCAGCAGTCTTTCACACCTACTGTTTAACAAACAGTATATATGGTCAGGTTGGAGCACACTGAATACGTCTCCATCACATTGTTTTGCTTGTGAATCTCAGTTCAGAGAGTTGGAGTTGCCACTTCCTGTCACTTCAAGCTTTCTGTACGTGGGAACATTTAAAAAAATTAATCTGAATTAACTGAAGGTGTGAATTTGAAGTGCCTTAGTTAAACTTCATTGAACCCCTGTGTAGACAGTCCCATTCAGAATAAAAAGTGGCCTTAATTCCCTTTATTTTAAGGCCACTTCAGTTGTGAATGAAAGCCTCACACAGGTGTTTCATGTCGTTTAACTAAACTACTTTAAATTCACACTTTTAGTTAATTTGGATTAATTTGCTTGAGTATCCCCATGTAGACAAGCCCCCAGTTTATCTTCTGATTCAGGCCTGGGCTGGAACCACTCTTTGATTATATACTGTACTATGTCTTGTAGAGACCGACCAAACCTTCTTTAAGAATCTTTTCAATAGAGATAGTGAAGAATATTTTCACTGTGTTTAGGATTTAAATTAGCATATCAAAGGAACAAAGTGTTACTCTCTGAACCTTCCTATAATAACAACATTTATTATCACATCTGTAGCATAATCATTCCCTAACAATACTAAGTCCTGTAATTTAAAAACACCTCAAAAATTATTCAAATACATTTCCAGTCCTTACATCACACAATGGAACAGCATGCAGCAAATCTCTTTTCACAGATTCCAAGGCCAGAAGAGACCACTGTGATCATCTAGTCTGACTTCCTGTATAATACAGGCCAAAGAACTTCCCCAGAATAATTCTTGCATTCCCCATTAAGAGCTTAAGATACCAAATAGGTTGTTTCTGGGGAATTTTGACCTCTGTTCCTTTTTGCCTCCCCCCTCCTTTTGGGCAGGGGGAGGGACTGGGTCCAGTCCTAGTCTTTGCACACAGAAAATTGATTGGATTAGCATCACACAGTAGATACGTCTCCACTGCATCACTAGATTGAGTGCCAGCAGCACTCGAGCTTCAAACTCAAACCTCCTGTTGGGCCAGCCACCTCAAGTTTACAGTGCCACTGAACTTCAGCTAAAGATTTGGGACAAGAGCTGAGTTAGGGGCAACACTCAAGGTGTATCTTGAGCTCACCCTGCAGTGAAGATGACAAGACCTGAGACATCAGTGAGACTCTGCATGAACACAAGGGCCACTCATCCTGATCAGATTGCAGGATGGGGGCTTTATTCAGGTTTCTGAGTGATTCCTTAGAAAGGAGAATGTAGCTCCAATTTCAGTGAGGAGAATCCAATGGAGAATCATCCCACAGGAGGGAAGCAGTAGAATTCAGAGAAGTTTTCCCACCAGGTGAAAATGTTAAGATAGATTTTAAAAAAACAATAATGAAAAAACAGCCACAATTTAATCTGCCACTGTGTGTAAAGAACAGTTTTTTCCATTCATTTTCTGCTTTCCTATGTGGTGACTTATAGCACGTGTTTGATATTTTCCTCTCTATAATCTACAATAATCAATGGAAAAATGTTTACTTTTGTTTGCATTTTAAAGAGAATTTGGATTTTAAATGCTTTGCAAAAAATGAATCTGAACAAGTATATTATAATTAGTAGTAATATGAAAGGAGATATATATACATTTCTGTCTGCTGACATTTCTCATTGGGAAGCAGCTATTAGCATAGCTTCTATTTAAGCAAAGGGTGATCAGCTAGTGTTTTTCACTTCATCTCCATGCAGACTTTCGTACAGGTTGCAGTACACAAGAGGAGGCTAAGATATGTATACCAAATTACACAATCCAACAAACCCTCAGTACACAAAACCCACTTTGATTTCTGTGGTTGGACCTCTGTGCACAGAGGGCTTGCTTGACTGATTTCCAGCTTTATTTTCTGTCTAAAGGAAAAGTGAAGATGAGGTCTTTGTTAGTAGAATAGAATCCATCTACAGTGAAAAATGTAACCAATGCTATAGTCCCATGAAATGGAACTTAGGTGAATTCAACCTGCTCTATGCCAAATACGGTTTCTGAGTGGGCACACAATTTCTCACATGAAAGGAAAAATACTGTATTATCTAAGACTATGCAGGCAATAGCTCTTGGGCAGTAAATGTTACAGGGAAAGCTTAACACTGAAGTACAAACATAGTACATGACTACAAACAATTCTCTTTGCCAGAAAAGTAGTTTTCTTCCAGCTGTGTACTTAGAAATATATGGTAGTTATTGTAGTAGCCAGTGTCACCCTCCTCTCCTCTCTCCAAGTCTTTAATGTGGCATTTATAGTATTGAGGGTATAAAATAGAAACATAACTGATTTTTTTTAAAGTGAATTTCAGCTGCAGAAAGCGCTAGCTAATAGTCTGTCTGATTTGGTTAATATTTAAATCCAGAATCCAAATTCACTGCTGGCATAAGAGTTCCTGAGTGGAGTTGCATCCAACAACACCAGCTGTTGGTTTGGCCCCAAGAGTGGTAATTGAATTTTGCATCTAAGAGGCAGATTGCTGAAAGGGAGCAAAGCAGAAAAATAGCACTGATTCATTTACACACATGAGAAATACAAAAGCAGAAATGTCATATAAAGTATTACTGCTAACACAAAATACATCAAAATTTAAATCAAGCAAGTAGTCTCAGGAAGAAGTAAATTTTAGAACAAAACTCTTTAAGGAAGTTGTTCTCTTTAAAATGTTTTCAATGTCTGTTTATGCTTCATTGTTTGTAATTTTTCCAGATTAGCATAATTATCAGTTCTAGTCATTTTTGCCATTTGACAAACACGGTGGCTTCTTAGCAATAGAAAAGAAAATGTAATGGAATTAAGGTCTTACCCGCTCTAGAAAGGAAGGTGTAGTTGCTAGTTGTAAATGGCCACTTTAGGCCTGCAACTGGCTGGTTCTGCCAAATATAAAGGACCAGCCTCCCACAAAGCATGCTGGGAAAAAATCCCTATAAGACCACAAACCTGCTGTGGTAGGAGTCAAGTAATTAAAAAAAAAGGGTATTCAGGTGTGTGTTAGTTCTTGTACTGCAAACATATTTTTCTTAGAAGGCAATATAGTGTGGCAAAAGACTCTTTATATTAATGATGTATCACAATATCTCTTAGTTAAGTTGGGCTATCAGTGAATTATTGTTCCTAAGTTTGCAAAAGAATACAAATTGAGTTTTTTTTAATAGGTCATTTGGTCCCCAGTAGATTCTAACTGTTGTAAAGTAGATTAAATCTGGGACCTAAACTTTGTGGGCGTGGCTCTTTTCATGTTGCACCTTCTGTGTCTGGGAACATGTAAAACTAGACCTTGATCCTGTAAGCCTATATATATGGGTGGATACCTGCACAAAGTGTGAACCTCCTGGAGGATGTAAAGATTAAACCATGTGTATGAGTTTGCAGGATTGAGGCCGTACTTACTTTTGTCTACCAAATATAAGACTGTTCCCAATATTAAGAGTCCTTTAAATGTATTAAAGCATATAAACCACTAGAATTTACTTTTCTGACTCTTTTTAACATACAAAATACATCTATCTTGCCCTTTCTTTTTAATAGCGGTTTCAATTAAAACATTTTAGTCTTCTCCTTCTGCTGCATTTGTGTTGCAATAAAGAAGCTCCATGCAGGGGCTTCACAGAGGAATCAGCATTTCTGTCAGTTCTTTAATCTTTGGGGAATGTTATGTAGATCCCATATAAACTTCTTTTTTTTTTTTAGAAGCCTAATCTTTTCAAAATCCCCTACTAACCATTTCCTTTATGCTATTGTGAGTCTTTTCCTGTGGATAAAAGTGGCAGTGGTATACTGCAAAGGTCTGGGTACAGGCCCTCATGAGAAGTACATTTGTATATTTAATTTCACTCTCTGGATTTGAGGAGCCCCCCTGTGATGTCTGTGGGTCCCTGGTACTCTGCAATAAGTTGGACCTGAATTCTGCAGCTATGTCCCTGCATGTTATGGTGTAATTCTGACAGACCCTGGTCGTCAGCAGGCTGGATTGAACCTGGGAGCTCTGGATCTTAGTGCATGAGCCTCTACCACATCAGCCAAAAGCCAACTGGCTATTAGCTAAGGCTGTAGAGCAGACTCATTTTATCTCTCTCTCTCTCTCTCTAAGGGTACGTGTATACTACCCGCCTGATCGGCGGGTAGTGTTCGATGTATCAGGGATCGATTTATTGCGTCTCATGTGGACGCGATAAATCGATCCCCGAATCAACGCCTGTACTCCACCTCGGCAGGAAGAGTAAGCGGAGGTGACGGGGGAGCCATGGTGGTTGACTCGCCGCCGTGAGGACAGCTAGGTAAGTCGAACTAAGATACTTCAACTTCAGCTATGCGAATAGCGTAGCTGAAGTTGCATATCTTAGTTTGAACACCCCACTAGCCCAGGCCTAAGTGATGTCAGTGTCACTAAATGGGACAGAACATCATACCCAGATGGTATGTAGGTTACAATAGCACTGCAGGGAGGCTGATGGGAAGATCTGCTGAAGTTCCATTTAAATGTTTTTTAAATTTATTACTTCAATATGTAAATGATTAATGCAATCTGTACACTTTATGTGCCTTAGTATTAGATTTGATTTACTCTATGCCATACCCACATTCTGAAGGAGATTTTGTACTAACCAACTTTCATAACTACATAGAGAAGTTGTTTGGGGAAGCAGAAGCTCTTGGACAGTTTAGATTTTGGTACACGGGGAAGCAGTTGGGGACGGGAAGTGGGGGCGGGACAGGCATCTTACCTGGATGTTTCAGCTAAATGGTAAGCAAGTGAAATTGACATTTAAACTGCCACTTTGTGGTTTCCAATTTAACACATTGAAGTGAAGGTGTTAGCAATTCACATCTGAGATTTTTTTCAGACTTTCTGCAGACTCATGTAAACACCATTGCATCAGTTTGTACTTGGCTTGCGTTTCCTAGGCTGTCTTCACAAATATGTGGGCTAGAAGCCTACAAACACAAATTAAATCTTTCAATCTGGAACACAGTTCTGAGGCAGAATGTGGATGTTGTGCCAGATTCTTTGGCTGCTGAATTCTTGGGAAGGTGGCGATAGCCATCATTGAACACCTATGTGCAGAACTCACCATTGAAATACATTGAGGCTGGAGAATAAAAAAGGACGACAGGACACATCTCTATGCTGACAAATCAGTTATTGTAGAGGAGATTATCCATACTTCAGAAATTGTTTTAGATGAGTGTTTCAATCAGTGGAGGAGTCTGAATCCCTCCCACACCATCAGACATCACTTAGAGCATGGACAAGGCCCTTCTGCCCCTGTCTATCCTGGGTTACTTTTTTGTATATCTTCTGTGTTGTTAAGGGAGGAATGGAGTTGCAGTGCTGATGAGAAGCGCAGTCAGGAAAGTAGCAAATACTTTCCTCATGGATTGTATTTTCTAAATGGACAACCAACCTAATTCTCAAGTACTGAAGGACAATCTCCATTCATTGATATACTTTGCTTTCCACAACCAAATCTCTGTACATCTTTTCATGAGTGATGTACCCAAGTATTTGGATTCTAATATTAAACTGTATGGTTAAATCTATTCACCTACATTTAGGTTATTGCTGATTATTTACTCTATGTATAAGATGACTTGTAAAAACTAACTTTGTATTTGTGGATAATCTAAGCACTATACCCAGATGTACAGACACTCTTTTCCCAACCTATGTATTATATAATTTTTTTTAATATTAGCTTTAATAAAATTTTTAAATCTAAGTTTTAAAGGACTACCACTTACTGGGCAGAATTGTAATGCAGGGTTAGGGTAACTCTCTGCTTTGTTTCCTTAGCTATTACATAGACTTTCAACTGCATTAGTAGCCTTACATCAGTATTTACTCTAGTTAATTTTTTCTTTAACTTTACTGCTACAACAGGCATTTTCAGATTTTGCACATGGAAGACTAAGCATTTTCTGATTCATGTACCGAATAAAAGAATCCATGATCTGAGTCATCAGAATTGAGTTCTGCCTCTGGGTGAAGGAAGGGTGAGAGTAAAAGTGTTCCTACTTCTATACATGAAATAAGCTGGCTAGCTCCCATTTAAAATCCTCCTGAAAAGCCAACTAATCTGGGAAACCTTCCAGCTACAATAGTCACCCTCCCACTTCTGTGATTACCTACATTGCACTAGATTTAGAACTTGAGGTGGTAAAATGTTTTTTTAAAAAAACTGATTCACAAATATAAGTGCTGAGACTGGTTTTCTGTAATTTGCTAGGCCCATGAATGTTACTGTTTGGAATCTGTGAGGTATTTATGGACATATTTGCGAATAACAAGTTTCCACAAATCTTAGCACAAACCAATGTTCATCCAAAAATGTGTTCTAGAAGTTTCTTAATTTAGAAACCTTCGGTCATCCAATTATAAAGCAAACACAATCATACAGCACATCTAATAAATAAGGTAGTGAATAGTCCATAGACCATTGTTTGTGTTTGTTTTTTTCTAAGTGTTCACCATTCAGAGAAACAAGAGGTCAAATAGCACTAGATTTGCAACAGATGTTATTTGCAATGAATAATTTGACAAGCTGTGTTTATAATATGTCTTGTGTTGTACCCACTCATACCTTCAATATGTAAAATCTGTGCAATAGGGATTGCTAGTTGTGTAGAATGCTAGAAAACTCTATAACGGTATCAGTCATTGTGGCGCTATGGAAATATTGTTTGAGCCACTGGAAAGCCCAGACCCTCAGGGCTATCAAACTGCAATCAAGAGCAGTTCAGAAAAGGGCAGGGAAGCTCACATTTGCACTCTGATTCTGGGGCCACTAGTGTAACGTTACAACAGCTAGAGGGGCTGGTCTAAATTATACTGGCTGTTAATTGAGGTTTCGGACCCTAAGGATAATCAGGAACTAGTGCTTTCTAGGGGTCCCATAACCATGTTCTAACACTGGCAGAACAGAGTAGGGTCTGTTATGAACCTGTATCTTACTGAGAAGCAATCCTTGTCACCCAGATATGCTAGCTGTATGGCCAAATTCTGCCAGTAAGGTAATGCAAAGTGGCTCCACTAAATTGCACCCAGGAGCTGAAATTGAAAGGGCTAAGAATTGAAAGTGTGATGAGATGCTCCAGTTTCCTGCAGAAGTTCTAATAACACTGTGGACATGGTGCTATGGTAATTGAGATGAATGCCTTAAAAAAGGGTTTTGGAAGAAGGATGTTCCTTGGTATGATTCTTCCTGGGTATGATTGGTAGAAAGAAGCTTTACAAGAGGTTTTCTGTTTTCATTTTATTGTCTGCTGTAAATTGTTACCACTAATTATTTAATGCTTCTGGTTTGCAGAATTAATTCTAATATACAAATACATTAATGCTGCTAGAGGGATTGTTGTGGAAGTAGAGCAAAAACGGACAGGAATTTAAAGGAAATTTCAATGCAAACAGTCCCCTCTGTGAGCAATTGTCAGACTAAGCTGTAACCCTAATAACGCAAGACTTCTAAAAGCAAGAATTGTGTAAAGCAAATAAAAAAAAAAGTGTATAAAAACCTGTGTTAAATATAAAATGTAAACTATAGTCTAAAAAAAATAAAAATTAACTATTGTCATGGTGCTCCAAGATTTTTGCATGGGTCTTCTTTTTTTAAATGTGAAATATAACAAAATAATAATGTCAAAAGTTTTTATTATTATTATTGGTGTTCTGTTAGATAAATTTTAAATGCCAGGAAACCCAGCCAGAATATGAATACTGAAGAGAGGATTTACACTGCTGGATGTGTTGTAATTTCCAGTGGTATATTCCAGTTTGTGGGGAGAGAAGGATACCAGTACATATGTTTTACAAACTCTGTTGAACACAATGCTAAGCAGGTAAAAATGCTTTGCTTTATTGCACGCTATAGTTTCTTGTATTTTTAAGACAAAGTCTGTATAGCAATTACAGCCAAGAAGAAAAGCCCAAATATAATATTGAATTAACATGGCCACAACAAGAAACAGCTCTCTGATCCCCTTGACAGATGTTAATAAATTAACATTTTTAAAATTCACATTCTTCTTCAGTCACATTATATATCAATTATTCCTTTGACTGTTCCCAGCACAGCTTTATCCACATTCCTCTCGTACTGTCTTGCTGAGTAAGGCTGATGTGTTTTTTTTTTCCTTCATGTCCCAAAACTTTTTTCCTTTGTGCTTTCTCTAAAGGCTTCTTAACTACAAAAGTGAATCATCACATTTAATTCCATGAAGGTACTCTTCACAGCTAGATAGCGTCTCTTCTTAGTAAGAGAGTCGAAAATCCAGAAGGAACAAAATCTTTGCTCTGCAAATGCTTGTTTTTCCTGTCAGCTACTAAACTTCTTTCATAATCTCAGTTTTTGCATCTTCCTTGTTTAGTAAAGGGCCTTTCCCATTAATTCTGTGGGCCCTGACTCATTTTCCATGTCTAGATTTAGAGTTTTTCCCAACAATTACTTAAAATAGCAGATCGGATCTCTCTTCTTCCTTAGGGAGGCCAAGAATACATAGATTACTTTTATTTCTGTCAATACACTAGTTTAACTGTTTGCTCTCTCTTACCGTGTAGAGCAGTGGTTCTCAAACTGTGGGTCAGGACCCCAAAGTGGGTCATGACTCCGTTTTAATGGTGTTGCCAGTGTTGGCATTAGACTTGCTGGGGCCCAGGGCTGAAGCCTTGGATGGTGGGGCTCAGGTTATGGGCCCCACACCTGGGGCTGAAGTCCTTGGACTTTGGCTTTGCTTTCCCTCCGCCCAGCTGGAGCTGAAGCCCTTGGGCTTCAGCTTTGGCCCCACTGCCCAAGGCTCAGGCAGGCACAGGCTTCGGTCCACCCTCGTGGGGTCATGTAGTAATTTTGCGGTCAGAAGGGGGTTGTGGTGCAATTAAGTTTGAGAACTGCTGGTGTAGCGCTTACTGTGTTGGTTGATCTGTTTCACTGACTCGCTTGGGCATGTGTGCCAACTCAGTACATTGCTGCTCCATGGTTTCTGGATGACTCTGTTCTGCACTTGTAGTTGAAAGCTGTTTGATTTTAGTGAATTCAATGTGATATTCATCTTTCGTGGTATCACAAATATCAGTCCATTTTAGTTACTGTCTGCCACTTCCTCTGTGATGTAATCATGATTGCGGGTTCCTCATGCTAAAAGGTCACTGTCAACTTGATTTTTTAAAATGATTTTTGTAAAATGCATTAATTTTCAAACAGAGCAGACAGGTGTTTTTTTTTTTTATTTCTGGGAGCGGGGGAAAGGGTTTTTCTCCTCCCTTGCTGAGCTTTAGCAGGATTGTTTGGGCATGCCTATGAGCAACACTACAGCTCTTCCACCCTCCTCTGCGTCTCCATTCATACACCTACCAGTTACTTCTCCAGTTTGTGTCACTGCTTCAGGAAATCCTGAGGTATATCTCTCACTTATCTGTATTCAGGAAAACATTTAAGCATGTAAATAAATATTAACCATGTGCTTCAGTGCTTTCCTGAATCAGGTCTTGTTTCAGCTGATGGTAGACAGCTTTACTTAGCAATCCATGTGACAGGAAGTGCAAGTGGCCATCCTCAAAGTAGTGAAATTGATTATGTATAAAGTGGTGTCAACTATGCAAAGTAAACAAACAAAATGTTTATTTAATCTTTGTGATGATAATATTAGGTGTTATTGGAAACAATAATGAATATAAGGGTGGATTGGTATAAATCAAGGCTGTTTGAATCACCCAGTGTAAAGTCTTGATTTTAATCAGCATTTCCATTTGTACTGCAGTTATTTTCTTAAGAAGGGTGCAGTCTCACTGGATGACATAACCATTAAAACATGCTGATTTACAGCTAAATGGAGCCTTTTCACCAGGTTTGGTACATCTTTTTGCTACCTAGGATGGTATACGATACCTAAATACATTTATTTAAGCAATTATGTAGTTTAATACTTTCAGATTTTTATTAACTGTACATTTTAGTATGTTAGAAAATGAATGATATAGTGCTTATTTACTAGATAATTTTTGCACATGATTTGGGTCAAGCTGCAATAGGATGGTAACTGGAATTTAATTGAACACAACAGCATATACATTTATTTTTAGTAACAACCTTAAATGTTTTGGATACATACACTGCTCTTGTCAAAATGTTTCACATTTACAACAAAATGGTATATTAAAGGAACAGATGGATTAACTGTAGTCCCTGAATTAAACTGATTATGTCAGGTCAGCCTGGGGAAATTCTGAAATATATCTAAGGGAAAGTGACTGGAGCTTAAGTTCCTACTCACTAGAGTTGTCAACTTTCTGACTGAACAAAACCAAACACCCTTGCTCTCACCTTCTCTGTGGCCCTGCCCTGCTCACTCCATCTTTCCCCCTCCCTCTGTTGCTCACTCTCCCCCACCCTCACTCACTCGCTCATTTTCACCAGGATGGGGAGGACTGGGAAGGGTCCCTTTTCGACCAGATGTTTGGTTGAAAACTGGACACCTGACAACCCTGCTACTTGCTTAAGTCTTTTGAAAATGAGACAGTCTCCCGTTACTCGGGCTGACCTATTGTGCTATATTTATAAAGCTTGACCTCAAAAGTTAGATGTTTTTTTCCTGATTCTTTTTTTTATATAGAAAAGAACCCTTTAACTCCATTTTTGATGAAGTGTCATGGATTCTACTTATTTATTTTTTATTTAAATGTTTTAAATATTTTTTTAAATCGATTTTTATCTACCCTGGTGAATCCAAAATATTTTACAGGAATTGTGATATTTCAGGTTGGTGTTCTTAAAAGGAAGTTCTTTGGAGAAAAAAATCTTGGGACTAGCATTATTTTTTACTTTTTTGTTGATATGCATTGGAAACTCTCAGTAGTCCGTTATACTTCAAGAGTAAAATTTGTCTGATACATCTCCTAGAGCAACAGCCAAATACATATATTCTGCTTTCATGCTTGATCTTTTCCACTTCCTTCGTTGTTGACATTTAAGTTGGTATCACTGTCGTTAAAGATACTTCTTTATCATACTATAAAAAGTAGATTATAGACTTTTTATAATTTTGTGCTGTGCTTAGACTTTAAATCGTGTAAAGCCAACTATCAGTCCAGAGTCTTTATTTTGGCCTCACTATAAATGTGCAGTTTTAGCCTTCTCTGGTTGTTAGAGATGAGGTATGTTACTGATTGTTGAATGTTTGGAACTGGAAGGGAGTTTGTGCTGGAGGAAGTTTGCACAGCTTTGGGCATAATGACAGTTGAGAAGTGGGACGTGAAAAATGAAGGTCTGAATGTCAACATCTTAACTGATGATTTGTTTGATTTATTTTTTTTTTAAGTGCTTGTTCTAGTCTGTGCCAGGGAATTTTTTTGAAACTTTTTCACCATTACCTGCAGCAGTTCAGCTCCATTGGTGTTAGCATTGCAGGGAGTCCATCTGTACCTGTAGTTCCATTGTTGCTAACCCTAGTGGGACTGAAATTGAAAAAAATAGATATGGTGGGGGTTAAATTTCTCTAGTGTAGACAATGCCCTACTGTTACAGAATGCACATGATGAATTTTGACTGTTCATTTAAATACATTTTTAGTGCAGTATTAAGTTTAGAGTAAGATTAGGAAGTAAGCTCTTTGTAGCTTAATTTAGCTGTCATGCCATATGTTTATAGTTGTAGCTCATGGACTAACTTAAATTCTGAGGGGTTTTTTGGAGTAGGGTTGAGGATGGATAAGATTTTTGAGTACTTTATTACAGAAAGAAATGCAACAGTATCAGCATGTGTAAACTTCAGCTCAGTTGTAGGGAGGCTTTACATGAGCGTTAGGGGTTAATGTAAAACCGTGTCTTATTCAATACATTTGTTCATTGTTATGTCCTTGAATTATTTAATAAAACCACACATGCAGTAAGACAGTGCAATTTCTGAATGTTGCATACAAAATATAAAGCTTGTGGGCTTTGGTTTCCAAACAGCTGTTGCTATTAAAGCATCATAATATACTTCATTATGCAGTCATTTTTCCTTGTAGCAGAAGGGTGATTTAGGAGATATGTATTCTGTTCATAAAGTATTTTTTTTATTTTAGTACTCAAAATATATAGGAAAATTGTGGGGTTTCTGTGTTTTTTTTAAGTTTGAAATCAAGTTATCATGGATTATAATTTTGGAAGTAAAAATTCAGCTATGTAAAAGCTTGGTCTTTGAGTTAACATTAAAGTGCACTGAATAACAAAAAAAAAAATCATACATCCAGTTTTGTAGGTTTTTCATTGTTTTGAAGGTAAATCATTGATAATTGTTCTCCGTGGACTTTTATACCTACATTTTTGTTTGATTGTATGTAGATGATTAAAACACCACTAGACATTCTGATTATAAAACTAGAGTGATAAATTAACGTAGCACACCATAAATGGATTAAAAATTGCCTAACAGATAGGTCTCAAAATGGAACTCAAAGTAGAGAATTGTTTCAAGCAGGTGTGTTTTGAGGGAGAGAGAAGAGTCTGCCAGGATTGGTTCTTGCCCCTGCACTATTTAACATTTTTATAAATGACCTGGAAGAAAACAAAGTCATCACTGAGTAAAGTTTGCAGTCATCAATGGATTGTTTGGTAAACTGCGCGCAAACAAACAATATGCATTATAATATAGCTAAATGTAAATGTATACATCTAGGAACAAAGAATGTAGGCCCTACCTACAGAATGGAGGATTCTATCCTGGGAAGCAGTAACTCTGAAAAAGATTTGGGAGTTGTGGTGTATAATCAGCTGAACATGAGATCTCAGTATGAAGTTGTAGACAAGAGTTAATATGATCCTGGAATGCATGAACAGGGGAATCTCGAGTAGGAGTTAAAGAGGTTATTTTACTTCTGCATTTGGCAGTGGTGGAAATGCTACTGGAAAGCTGTGTCCACTTTTGGTGCCCAAAATTCAAGAAGGATGTTGATAAATTGGAGAGGTTTCAGAGAAGAGCAACGGGAATGATTAAAGGATTGGAAAACCTGCCTTACAGGGAGAGTTCAATCCATTTAACTAACAAAGAGAAGGTTAAGGAGTGATTTGATTATGGTCTATAGGTATCTACATGGGGAACAAATATTTAATAATGGACTTGTGATGGGCAGTATTTGCTGGTGGTGTCACCTAGGGGTACAGATTTAGGTCTCTGCTCACCACAACTCTAATCTTTCTCCTGGGCCATCATCATGCCCTGTGGCCATCTGCCTTTTGATGAGAGTTGACCACCTTCCAGTCAGGTCATCAGTCAGCCTTTTCTCTCCCCAGTGTGACAGGATTTCAGGAAAGATACAGGGTCCATCTGTTGACCCCCATGAATGTCCAGTCCCAGACATTTACCCTTTTCTTCTTGCCCTAAAGGACGTCTAGAAATGAGCGTTTTGGGCCCTTAACAACGGAGGATTGGTAGGGGAGTCCAGGCTCTCCCACTCCATAGGGCTGCAGCCCAGGGCCCTGTAACAGATACCAATGTCCAGTACCCAGGAGTGGCTTAAGGCTGCCTTCCTGGGATACTTCTTACCACCCACTCTCGTCCCAGTTTGCCCTAAAGTAGTAAAAGAAAAGAAAATAATTGAGCTGTCATCCCCTCCGGGCTCAGCAGACAGGTGCTTGTCTCCAGAAGGAGGTTTCTGCAGCACCCATCTCCAGGAGCCCTCAGGGTAGGCCTCTCTCTTTACCCTGTCAGGCCCCTTCTGAGCTGACTGGCTCCACCTCCAGCTGGAGCATGCTCTGCAGATTCAGCTGGCTGGGGCTCCCTGGGATCAGAGTTTCACCTTAACCCCTTCATAGGGCTCTTCAGTCTAGCGAGAAAGGCATAACGTGATCCAATGGCTGAAAGTTGAAGCTAGATCATTTCAAACTGGAAATAAGACATAAATATTTGACAGTGAGGGTAATTAACCATTGGAACCATTTACCAAGGATCGTGGTGGATTCTCCATCACTGATAATTTTAAATTAAGACTGGATGTTTTTCTTGAAGATCTGCTCTAGGAATTATTTTGGGGAAGTTCTGTGGCGTTGGAATCTGTGACTTTATGAACCATTGATATGCAGTCAATCGGATCCCATCATTACTTCTGCATCTGGGTTTGGTATGGGCACACTACAAATGTTTTCTGTTTTTTAGCGCTCAGGAATCTTTTCCTTTTAAAATTATGTGCCTTTTTAACGTGTCATGGCTCAATGATCACATTCTGTTATGGCTGCCAAAATAACCATATATATTGTCTAGCAAGTGACAGCCTGGGCCCTTCTCTCTTTCTGGCCTTTTGCCAGCTGTTTAACTGGAGCCCTTTATTTGCTGTGTGTCAAATCTTATGAGGGTGTATTATACCCAGCTAAAACAATATTTTGAAAATATTTCAAATGTAAACTAGTGCTGTGAATTTATGTTCTCCTTTGAGATGATCTATTCAGTTGGAAGTGTTGGTAATTATTTTAGTTTTCTCCTGTAGAGGTGGACATGCAGACCTCAGTTGTCATGACCTATATTTTCAAGATAAAATACTAAACTGTGATTCTGACACCTTTTTCCTCCTGGGTTGGATTCATTAAAGCTATACGCTTTCCATGTAATTTCTCATTTGAGGAATGCATTTCAAACTACTGGTCAAATATTTCCTTTTGTTCTGCCCTTTAGAAGGCAGCAAACATATATAAACTGAAAAGTCAGAAAGGAGAAGAGCAAAGCCTGCGAAGGATACTCATCCCTGACAGATCCAGTGGAGAAAGCTGCACACTGAGGGTTCAATGGCATTTTGAATGCAGTGAGCCTTAAGAAGGCAAAGCCATGGCATAATCTCTCTAGGCAATACTTGGCAATGCATGTATTTTGTTTTGGGAAAGTCTTTGGGCTCATGCTACTCATAGCAGCATTTGACTTCTGATTTGTGACTCATAGCTCCAAAAAGCCAGCCACGATACTCAGGGCAAACAAGGTGAGGCCAAAATATGTGAGAGGACCAGTCACTCCAAATGAATGCACACAACATGTAGCTTAAATTTCCTGTGTCTTTTTAGACTAAGCAAGAACCTGAGGCCATTTTCCCTGTTCTCCTTCATGTGGCTGCTAATCTCTCCAAAAGGAGCATTTGTCTGGAAGATCTCAATTCATGGGCAAAATCATCAGCTGGTGGAAATCAGCTTAGCTCTGGGAGCTGTGGTAGTGCACATCAACTAAGGACTTGGTCCATGTAGTTTCCAACAGAGTCTTTCCGCTTCCACCTTTTTAAATGAAAGAGCACGTTTTGGCCTATTATCTGTTTAGTAGGCGTAATGATTATATTACAAGGAGAGAAATGAAACATAGCATTAAAATTTCAGGTGCCAAATAATCAACAGGAGCAAATGAAATCTTAAACAAAGATCCCATTTTTGTACAAATCCCCATACTAATAGTTTTAAGTATTAAGTGGTGTTTTAAAAAAATAGAAGATAGTACATAGATAGGATTATCTTGACAGACTTTTTTCTGTTCCTGTAGCAGAAGGGGTGAAATCATACTCCATCTAAAAAGCCAACATCCCATACTAATTCAGATATTAAGATGGTTCTTTCAAAGGAAAGAATTGCAGCAAAATGGCCTTTACAACAGTTATTTTTGGGAAAATATCTTAATATTTGTTTTAAATGGTCTATTTTTTTCCCTTGGAGATGGAAAAATTCTGAAACAACTCCCCCTCTCCCCCAATATCTTTTCAAAAATTAACATTAGCAAGAAAAAGAAGTGGATGCAAAAAGAGCATTTGGGAGAGGGGAGCTGTGGGTAAATGGGACATCTGGAGTGTGAGCGATTATGGCAGTTCTGCTGTGCTGTCACTGTGCTGCTGGTCGGGAAGTGCAGCAAAATAATAGCTAGCAACACTTTATTGTAGAAGGATCTACATACATTCTATGAGTTTTACAATGTGACCAGTCCATCTAATGTCAGAAAAGGTTACTTTCCCATGCCTGCGTTCCTGCTTGACTAAGCTCTGCCCTCTTCCACTAAGCTTTCATGTAAATATTGTCCTTAGTGTTGTGTGTTACATCCCCCAAATCAGTTAGTTCTTGGGTAAGTCTGAAGTTATCATTGACTGAGTTTCATAAAAGACAGATGGTGCTGATGCTGAAGGGTAGCTGAACAGAAACTTGTTTCTGTTTATATCCATATGGGCTTGTTTGATAGGCTGGTGGACACTGTTGAATTGGAGGGAGTTTAGGCAGGCCCCTGTTTGATATTTAAATCGCTTGTAGAGAAATTGCCATTTCCAAAAGGTAAATAGACCACTAAGTTATGTATATGGTCATATAAAAGAAGATCGATAGCATGCAAGGTATTTTCACTGCAACTTAAGGATAGTCTTGGGAAACTAAAGTGCAATGGAAACACATTAACCATGCCAGGTCTGCAGGTATTCCTAGGTGCTAGAGACAAAGTTCAATTAGAGCAGAACTAATGAATCCAGAGTTTATCACACACAAACCAGCATTGGCCAAGGAGTCATGTCCATTATTTTTTACAGCTCAAAAACTAGTGTCTGCTTGATACAGCTTGGGTGAAAGAGGACACTGTCAGAAGAGGTCAGGGATACACAGACTATGACAGCACAGGGCAGTGTGACTCTGAATATCAGGATAATCAAACACTGATCAAAAACAATGTCTAGTTGAATACATTTCCTAGACCATAAAGCAGAGCAGAGGACAATTGAATGTTTATACAGCAATTGTTGAAGTTTTACTTGAGAGGGGCAAGACTGTAGCCAAAATGCAAAGGTTCTCAGAATCAGGGAAATTTTGGGTGAAGTCTGAAACAAATGAGATATACGTGGTTTGTGGTTTTGTTTTGCTCCCCTCTGTTCAAACGCCTTTTCCTGATGCAAGTCCTCTGACCCTTATTATCCTTATTCACATCTCCTCACCTTGCAATCTGTCCTATCCATCCTCCCATCTCCACACTATCCCCATCTTTTAATTATTTGTTCCAGGTATTTGCCTTATGTTTTAATGGGCAAGAGAACCTGAACAATGTATAAAAATATATTGAGCACATTCATGGTTAAAATAGACCATAGAAAAGGACACTTTCCCTGCTTGTCAAATTGGCTCATAGATTCACCATTGTGGAATGCAGGCCTGAAACACCAATTTTCTCATAAGAAGGAAGCAGAACCAACTGATTTAAACTTCTAGTTGTGTCTGTGGATAATTTCTATTAGCAGCTAATTACAGCTAGTTGGTGGCACCGGTGTTTGTCCCACCTTTCAGAGCAAGCAACTTTCCAGTGCTGCCTTTTTTTTTGGTAACATTAGGTCTAGATAAAGCTGCATAAATTCTCCAAATAATCCGTGTCTTCAGAAAAAATACTTCAAAAAGCATTGTAAATTCAAAGTAAAATCTTTTGCTATGTAAAATAGACTTTTTGCAGCTGTTCTTTGAAAATGACTTGGTGAGTTTTGCCTTGTGTCTCCTTACTATGTGCATTCAAACGCTGATATGAATAACCATGTCTGTCCCTCTTAGGGATGTAAATATCGTTTAAAAAGTAAACCATTTAAATGATTAAAAAGATTTCAGGGTTGACTGGGGTCGACTGGGGATGGGGCTGAGGCTGCTCCAGCTGGCGTGGCTGGGACTGCTGTAGCTGGCACAGGGCCACTGGGGGAGGGTTAACATTTTACATCCCTAGTCCCTCTATATTGTACGTTTCCTAAATTAATTTACCTTAAACCTGAAATGGCTCCTTTCCTTTGACCAAATGAAGATTTGGATTTTTACTTTTTAAAATGTTTACAGGCTTGGATTTTATACTACATGTAACAACAGCTCCACTAACACTAGATTTCCTACAATAGTTGATCTTTTAATAAAGCCTGAGGTGTGAATTTTTGTACTCTGTTCACTAGGTGGCATTGTGTATTAGTATAACAATTGTATTTTTAACTATTTTCATAATGGAATTGGAACCAATAAAACATTTTCAAAAATTTGAAATCTTAATGTGTGGGGTTTGTTTTTTCCCTACTAAACAACCCATTACCTTCCCTGTCTCTCTAGAGCAGTGGTTCCCAAAGTGGGGCTTGCGAAATGTTACAGGGGGTTCTCAGGGAAAAAATTCCCTAATCGTGGACAGAGCTGTCCCTAGGGTCCGTGGGCAGCACGGGGCTAGCAGTCTGGAACCCCTGGACTTCCAAGAGCTAAGCAGATCAAAACAAGCATATCGTACCACAGTGAGGAGCTTTAAACTTCAAGACTCCTTATAAGAAATGGAAAGGGAGGTAGATTTTTTTGCTGTTTTTTAAAATTAAATAGGCAGCTAGTATTGTTTTTAAAATTATTATGAAGAACAAGTTTAAACTTCGTTGTAATGTGCATTGTTTGCCTGGACTGCTCAAGACCTGAATGCTTGTGTAGGAGGAACTCTTTGAGTTGGCTCCTTAAATACCTTCATGCTGTTTCACATCTGATACTCCTTTGAAACATAGGAGCCTTGTCTTATAAAAGGCTTATTCAAAGTGATACAAGCTACAAAAGTGAGATCTTGGAAGAGAGTGTTGCCATTTTCATAATGTAATAAAGATACTGTAATGATTAATAATAATAATAAATAGTGTGTAATAAGCATGTCATAAAAACAAATTTTATATTTCCAAGATCACTGCTTTTATAAAGGAGAAAATCCCTGGAAATATTCATTTTTAGGAGGGGGTTTGCGAGACTTGACATTTTAGTAAAAGGGGTTTACAGGTTGTTAAAGTTTGAGAACCACTGCCCTAGACAGAGAGACCATCTCCTTTAATTGAGCATCTTGGCTACTACAGAACTCTCCAAAAAACCCACCTCCACAAGGAGCATAGCTTCCAGCGCTGGGAACACAGCTTCCAGCGCTGGTGCACTGTCTACATTGGTGCTGTACAGCGCTGAAACTTGCTGAGCTCAGGGGGATGTTTTTTCACAACCCCGAGCAAGAAAGTTGCAGCGTTGTAAAGTGCCAGTGCAGACAAGCACTGTGGAAGGAACTATTCCTAAACCAAAATATATCAACTCAGAGTGCCTATTCAGATTCCAGAAGCAATTTGTACAAAACATTACTATAATATCTTTGAGGAAACTAAGCCTATATTATCATTTCATGTTTTGATCTTTTTATGCAAATTATTGTCGTTTCTTTTAATCCTATAGCTAAATACTAGAGAAACGGTTATACAAAGGATACTAGATTTTTAAAATTATATTTATGTTCCTTAAAGGAACACTATAAACTTGGAAATCACATTTGTATAAACTTTTTGTGCCCGCAGTTACAGACAATGTGAATTTAGTGACACCATTTTTTCCAGTTGTTTACCTTGGGTGTTAGGCAGCACTCTGTGTATGGTCAGTTTCATTGTTTTGTTAATGGATAATTGCACTTCCTGTCTCATGCACTGTCATGTCAACATCGTGCTCATGCCAGATACATGCTCACTAGTGTTTCCTTCTCCACATGCTGCAGCAGGGTGCTTGCCAGCAACTTCAGCAGTAACAGCTGAAACTGAAGAGACATCAGGCAGATGTGTGTGTACAGAGGGGAAAGTAAAGGGCCAGAGACCAAAGCATGTTGCATGGTGTTGCTGTCTGCCCCACACATTTTCCTCTGTACTACAAAACACTTCTAAACATTATCAGAGATGCAGAAAATCCCTAATTTTTTTTTTAAAGGAATTCTTTAAAAATATGTTCTTTATTTAAAGGGTTCTCCGTTCAAAACTAGAATCCTCAAACAATTGAAGTTGTTAATATCCCTTTAAGCCTGTTACATATTCTAGAATGCGAGGGAGGTCTGGGGGCTGGTGTGATTTGATTTTGATTTGTTTCTTAATTTAAACCTTAGTGTGGGTTAATGTCAATTAACTTCTGGCAAAACAAGCCACAACTTAGGTATAGACCAAATGCACTGCTGTAAGTGTAACACTCGTATATGCAAAATAATATTTCTTAAATTGTGCAGCTTTGCAAATTTGTACTAATGATTAAGGGTGGGATCCACAGTCTCTACTGCCATCCATAAAACTCTGCCCAGCATGTCACCAGTTTTTCCCTGCCTCTTCTCAGTTGGGCCTCACTGCTGAGACTCTGCCAGTCTCTGTTCCCTAGGAGCTGGACTGATGCATCTTCTCCAGAATTTATATGATCAATGAAAGCAGGGGCAGTTTTTCATTTTAAAACATTTTTAAAAATCACAGCTTTGAGACAGACTTGGGGGTTAATTTAACTGAATATTTCTGTGTGGGTAGGGACGGTATCAGATGGTGGCAATCAGATTTTTAGTGGGTATGTGGAGACAAAAGCTGAAGGTCAAAGCTCTTTTTACAAGCAGTTTAAGTCAGTACAAGAGTCCTGCTCTGCCACATGTAATTCAACTACTCTGGAAAGTGTTGGGCTGTCAGGATAGCATATAAACCATTACTAACTGCAAACCTTGATGCCAGGCATGTGACTATCTCTGCTTGGACCTCTATCAGGAGGTAAACTTCAACTTGTCCCTAGTACCAGAAACTACTTTTCTGAAATTGCCATTGAATCAGTACCATTTAATTGTAGTTTATAGAATAGAATAGCCTAAATGCAAGTGTATTTGATCTGTTCTGCTAGTGGAAGGAGAAAAATCATATGTCTGAACACCACATGGGTGCTATTGGGATCTGCTTCCTTCCTTACTGGTCTAAGAGTTGGTGACTTGTGGTTGAGCTGCTTTACTGCTCACCACATTGTGTTGTGAAGAGGATCTAGGACAGGGGTTCTCGCAACAAATTTTTTGGTGGCCTCAGAGTGCGGCCACCAGCTATTGGTGGTGGCTCCACTGACACTTCTTCCTAAAATTATTTATTTTTCCTATAGTTAATAATATGTACATATAGACATCCAAATCATTGCAATTTATTTATGTAAGGTTTGGGTTGTTTTTTTTTCCAACTCGATAATAAAAATAATGCACAGTTATCTCTGTTCTTTACTGGTCCTAACAGAATAGAAACACAAATAAGGTGCTTTGCACGTTCTTGTCTTTTTTATTATTGTTTCTTTTACTTTTTTGGTAAAAGTGATTGTCTGTACAACAGTTCTGAAGTAAATTTAAAAATGCTTTGACATAATAGAAGTCCAAATAATAATTAAAAACATATCTGAGTGGCTTGGGTCTGGGGAGGGGAAGGGAGGAGAGGAGAGGCGCAGCTGCGGTTGGCCCGGGGCTCCTCGGGGCAGGTGGAGGGATGTGGGGGAGGCTCGGGGCTTTGGCCGGCCTGGAGCACCTCTGGCTGGTGGGAGGAGGGGCACTCAGGGCTTCTCCAGGAAGGGGGCTTGTGGCTTCAGCTGTGGGGGGAGGCAGGGGGTCTCAGGGCTTCAGCTGCGGCGGGGTGGGGGGGCGTGCAGCAGAATAAGTGGAGTCAGGGGCTAGCCTCCCCAAAGGGGTGATCAACCCGCTGACTATGTGCCCGCTGCTTGCCGCCTACATCCCTCCTCAGTCCCTAACCTGCCGTTCATCTCCTCTTATTCCCTGCACCCGCTGCTTGCCTCCTCACTCCCCTGCCACAGACAGCCACCTGCCCGCTGCAAAAATCCCGCTCGCTGGTAGCTCACTGCTCACCTCCTCACTCCCCCCACTCGCAGCCAGACACCACCACCACCACTGCCCGCCTCCTCATCTGCTGCTGGCTCGCCGCTTGTCTCCTTATTCCCCCTCCAGATGCCCCCTGCCCATTCATCTCGCCGCTCGCCTTCTCACCTTCCCCCAGTTCACCTCCTCACCCCAATGCTTGCCTTGCCGCTTGCCTCCTCACCTTAAGCATTGTGTGTCCAGAGAGGCGGCACATGCAGGAGCAACAGAGAGGAGGGGAAGAGGCTGATGCTCCCCGCCCCCACTGCCAAGAAAACTGCCTTGGTCACAGGGAAACCCTGGGTGCTGCATGTGGCCACGGCGGCCGCATTTGAGAAACGGTGATCTAGGAGGAGCAGTCAGTTTGCAGGCAAGCTGCTAATGCTGATTAAACATGCTGCAGGAACTGTCAAAGGGTAGAAGACTTTACAGCAAAGTGAATAAGATAAAAGTTAACCAGCTGACCTAACTGTACTCAGAAGGCTGCCGACTCACTTACAGAAATATCATTGGAGTGTAAAAGAGGAGTCACGCCTGTATGCTGGAGACCACATACAAATGAGGCCAGCCAGCCAGCAAGCCTGGAAGTGGGATTTTGACAACTGTCTCACCCACCCTCTCCCCTCTTTCTGGAAGAGAGCACAAAACTAACTTGACAGGGGTGGCCTAGGGAGAATTGCCACCCACCTGCTGGAATGGGTGGGGGAACTCGATGGGGTCAGCAGTGAAAGGGGGACAGTCCCAGTAGCAAGAGAGGGGGACACTTGCCAAAGAACAATAGGTAGCTTCTCCCCCAGGGAGTGTCTAGCTCTGATTAGCCGCCTCCATCCACCCACGCAGAGGCCCTGTAAAGCCCCTTTTGGCTCTGTTCCAGCAGCCCACGCTACCTACCTGAACTAGGAATGGGAACCCAGCTGGACAGATGCTTTGGGTCTAGCCGATCCTTGTTTCGGGGGTCAGGAAGGAATTGTTTCCTCCCATGGGCCAGTTGGCAGAGGACCAGGAAGTTTTTTGCCTTCCTCATAGTACCTTCAAGCCACAATGGATTGAGTAGGAATGTGCTTAGTACCTAAATGAGGTTCGGGTAGAGATTTTTATTTGTTGCAACTTGAGGCTGGTTTCCGACATGGTTAAGAGAATAAAATGAACAGTTCCCGGAGGTAAAAGACCTGGGATTTGTTTTTGGGATTTGGGCTCACGTAATACGGTCAGACTTTGTGGCCTTCGCAGGCCAAGGTCCCCACCCTGCTGCACGCTCTGTGCCCTTGCAGGAGGAGGGCGCTAGGACTCAGGGAGAACTGAGTCCAGGGCGGATGGGGAGGGAATGAGGAGAGCCTAACCAGCGTTTATATGACAAGGAGCCCTGTAAGCCTTGCATTGGAGCCAATTAAATGCCGAGTATAGGAGAGTACGGGTGATGGGTGCATAGCGCCCCTCTGGTGTTAAAATTTAATAAAAGTTGAGCCTGCTGCTTAAATCCGTGCTTGTGTCTGTCTTCGTTTTGCTGTGCTGTCCACAACCGTTGTCAGAAGCATACTTCACAAGCAAGAAATGACTCTTTCCTGGATTTTTCCTTACAATCGTACAATTACGTGATGGACACATCCTGAGCTAATCACTCTTTGCTTCCCCCACCCCACCCTCAACAAAGCCATTGCAAAGCAGAAATGGTATATTAAAACACCTTTCCCATAAATAATAAAACTAAGGTATGTAAAAACATAATCATAATTGTTGTGGGTAGAGCAAGGGAGAAAGGTGAGAGCTAAAATGCTGCTGTCATATATAAAGTTTATGTGAGATGGTTTTGCTGCTTATGTCCTGCTACAGGGACAGCCTGGAGTGTCTCTTTTTACACTCTGCATGGATCAGCCATTTAGCTGCCTTCTGAAGTAGCAAGCCAGCTGGTATTTTCCCTTAGAGACTGGAAGGTATCATGCCACCAGGACTGCTTATATTACATGTACTAAACACATTTGGTTCATTTCTTCTTTCTCCTTGGCATCAAGTGTTTAGAGCAGGGACTGAAATTAGCAACATTTGTAAGGGGGAGGGTGCTAAGTAAACAATTAACCAGTAGTAGCCTACAAAACACACATGATCCAGACCTTTTGCTAAGATTTTCAATTTCTATTGTGAAAACCCTCAGAGGAAAGCTGACACTTGATCCTTACCTAATCCAGATGGAGGCACTTACAACTGCTTAAGTGTCAGCCTTAAAAAAGACTTTCTCCTTTATGGGAATCTGCTGCTCTGTCAAGTTTGGTATTATTGGATTTTTGTTTTGTTTTTTTTCCAGATCTGAGGCAGGCAAAAACTATGCTTTGTAAATGTAAACTGGATACAAGATGAACTATTGTGGGACTATTAGGCGAGACCTACGCTTAAAATTTAGATCAATTTAGCTACCTTGCTCAGGGAGTGTGAAAAAGATATTGCTAAATCTGCCTGAATCCCAGTGTAGACACGGCTAGGAAAATGGAAGAATTCTGAGAGATGGATTAACTACAGCAACAGAAAAGCTCTTTCCATCGCTGTGGGAAACATTTACACTATGGTGCTGTAGTATAGATATAGCCTTAGAATACCAACATAGTCAAGTGACTGGATTGCTAACAAGGCAGAGTGATAGTCTGGTTTAAAATAAAAAGGAAAGTGTGTGAAGAAATTTTTTAAAAAAAGATTTGAACAGATATAGCTTTAAAGTTAAATAAATATGTGAATGTGAAAAGGAAGATCTCATTCAGTGTTGTATTATACTGGTAGCTGAGAGAATTAGTTTAAAATTTTATTAGGTGATCTCATTAAAGAAATAGGGGAGTAAAATTTATACTCTTCCCATCTCATAAGGCTTATGTTGGAATGTTTCAATATTTGAATGCTTAAGCATCGCAGACTAATGAAAAGATTATTGCAGGGCTCTTGAACAGTTTTATAGCTTGCAATAGCTGAAAAGATATGTTTATTTCAGGAAAGATTATTTAACTGGTACAGAAATGTGTGCGTGATCTCTGCTAGAGCAATATGCCAGCAATTGTGTGAAATGTATATATAACACAGTAACTGCATGTGTGGATGTAATCTGTCGACTGAAAAAGCCAAATGATAAGATTGCAGTTTTGCTTTTGCTCAAAAGAACAGCAAATTAACCTGATCATATTTTATATCATCTTATTCTAAGAGATTTAAAACTACCTTTCACTTTAAAACTAATACTAAACCAAAAGGACTATTAGAACATATTACCAGGTTTTACCATTTATTTTAATTTTAATTTTAATTTTCTTCTGCTTTTTACATTGCCAGTTAGTTTACTAGCTATAAGATGAGGCATGTTTGTTGTAGAGAATGCTGTATTGGATTATTTTAAACTGTCTAACTTAAGCGTTGTCAAGGGTGTGTGTGTGTGTGTGTGGGGAATATATTATTACACTTGTGTGAATCCAGAGAAACTTCCTTAACTTAGTGCCATTATTCAGGATTCACACCAGTGTAGATGAAAGCAGAATTTAGCTAAATGGGAATAGTATGATTAAGTCTTAATAATTCTCTGCATATTGAGAGCTAGAAAAATGTTTCTAATACCTCTTAGCCCTGGTAAATGTACTAACCAGGGAAAAAAATTACTATCCGGCACACTCCATGCAATTTAATTGAATGAAACAGCTGTCTATTATTTTACTTTATGCTGTCATTTTTAAATACCTATACACTTTTCCTCCATTATATTATCTCTTTTGTTCTTTTACAAAAAAATCAGAGAGATTTACTTTTTTTGCCATTTTAATCCACCAGTTACTCCCTTTGCCTCACCCTTGTAGGGCTTGGAAACTTTCTCAGAGAACGAATAACGAGAGAAATAAACCCACTAGTCAAAGATTGATTTAAAAGATGAAGAGATACCACTGCCGAGGCAAGAATGATCAGGTGAGAGGCCAACTCTCCCTGCTGGGATTCCTACCAGATGCTTTCCCTAGGCCATATTTGCGGGCTCATCTTTCATATCAGCATACAACTACTAGACTTTTAAGAAATGTGAAGCCCACCTCTCAACCCCTCCTCATTCAGCCCAAAGCCTCCTGTCTGCTGCAGTATTGAGAGTGGCATTTCCATTACTCTAGCCTTCCTGCAGCTTTCTGGCAGCTGCAAAGTTCACATTTCTGTTTCTCTCCCCCTCCTGCAGCCTCTATTGAGTCACTCTCCTCAATGAATAATCCTATTGCTTGCCCCCTCCATTATGTTGCTTATAGCTTTCCCAATGAGCTTCAGAGCAAAATAGATCAAATTTGTCAATTTTGCTGCTGTTTAAGATGCTCTGAATAACCGCAGTGAAAGCATAGGAGACTGGTTGTGTGCAGATATAGTAAGACCACACTGCTTTGGCTTATGCCAACTTTGACAGGTTATCTTTATAGCCAGAATGGCTATACGCTTACTTTGAAAATTCCACTCACCCAGTGAAAAGCAGGCAGCTTACCCAGGCAAGTACAGAATCAAACCCTACATTTTTTTAATTCCTGTGCATATCGACTAACTTTTCATATTAGAATTTGTCTCACTTTAAATATAGTTGTCGTTTCATATCGTGGTATAATATGTTGAAATGTATTTATGTATCTTCTGACTACAACATTCCTGATAGCACAGAAAGGGATTTGTCACTATATGCAAGGCTGTGGCCACACTGTTGAATTTCACAGAAAAGTTCCCACTGGTTTAGCTTGACCAGGACTATAACCAGTCAGAACTGCAGCACAGACGGCTCTAGTGACTTTGAGTGTTTTATTACCACCAAGTTAACTAAACGTACTGAACAGTTAAACCATCCCTGGGAATCTTTGTGTATGTTGTGACTTTCGTGGCATCAGCAGCAATGGAAATTCTTTGACATTTCCAAACATAGCTAAAGTTTTAGAACTTTGGTCCTGTTTACATGGCACCATTAAGTACAAACAATGTAAATAATCAAGAAGAAGAGGAGTAGAAAACTTTTCAAATAGCTGTATAGACGTTTTATGAAAGGTTTTGTTTTCATTTTTATGCTGGCTAGCGTACATTTGTTTAAGTACTTCACCTTAATAGCTGTCAAAAGCTATTGTTGATTATATTTAGTCCACTGAGCCGGTACTAATAACTTCCTGGTCCCCATATCTACACTAGAACCAAGCCTCAATCTTACTTTCTGTAACTGTGCTGAAAGTGGCTGTCTACAAAAGGAGTTAAACCACTTGCTACCCTTTGGTTCCAACTTAATCAGCAATGGATGAATTTCTAAGTCTAAGTAGGGCCCTAATATGTGGTTTTTGGTTTTTTGGCTGGTATTTTTAACATTTGCTCTTCTAAGTCAAAACCAAGATTGGAGCCAGCTGTTCCAGATTATTTAAATGTTTCTGAATGTATGTTTGTTCTGGAACCATTCAAATGAACAGAACATCAGGCAATGTCAAATGTATGCTTAGCTGCATTGAGCAAACCCATTTTCTAGATGTGTTTTTGATACGTTATTCAACAGTGACGCAGTTTTATTGAAATGTAATTGACCATAATTAGACTTCAAAGTTCCTACCTACTGAAGTAAACAGAAGTTCACTACTTTCTTCCTGTTTCAGACTCTTAATGTCTGACTTTATGCTCATCTCAGGATGCCATGAGCTTGTCGTCATGGCTCCATTTGAATCCAAAAGTGGTAGAGATGTCTGTGTTAAAACAAAAGTGTAATAGATTCTGGAAAATGGAAACTATTTTAAATTTGATGAATTTGTGATTGGGAGGCAATAGATGAAAATGCATAAAAACCATAGGCGCGGTTTGACTTCTATGTTTGGGGCGGGCAGCTCCAGTCAGGCCAACAGGGCCATGTGTGTTGGTGGTGGGGGAATTCTGCTCCTGCCCGAGGCTTGCAGTTTGGGCGGGGCAATGGCCCCTGCCCTTCACCCATGATAAAATATTTGTTTACTGATTTCTTTTTTTAAACCCACTAGATTAAGTGTACAGATGTAGTGGCTCTATGGAACCCTGTATTGCAGAAATGAAACAAATACCCAAATCGCATATGCTTGTAAATGCCATGCATTAATATTTAGGGGGCAGTTACGCTGTCAGGTCATGGTGGGCAGAGGCTTTTCGAATGGGACAAGAAGGCAGCTGCATTGATGACCCACATCGCTGGAAACTGGACCTAAGTAACAGATAGGTTCAGCTAACACTACTGAATTTGCCTGTATCTCTTTGCTAAAACTTTTGGAGTTGGCATCATTGTAAACAGAAAGAGCAAAAAAAACTTAATGCTAAACAGTCCTTCTATCCCAAAAACAGAATTTATTTCTGGATGCACATCTCTTTTTGTCCTGACTGCTGGACAGAGGTATGCATCCAGATTGAAGAGGAGGATCTTTTCTGGTATGAACTCCATGGGGAGAACATCTGCACATAATACTGCTGTGCTGTAGTTATAAGACCATGTTACCAAAAACTTTTCAGGCCACCACTTAAGCTATAGCTGGAAGTAGTAAAATGAAGACTCAGAAGGATAAGGACAGATTTCACTGCATAGTTTCAGATCCCCTTTTTGCAGCCTAATTTTTGAAATTGCTTTGTAAACATCCTATTTCATTTGATGCCCTTCAGCATTAAAGGTTTACCAACACCATCTGACATACCTTCTACATATAGACAAATTACTCCTTTCACATACCCAATAGGGTTTATTTCCTCCATTCCAAAGCAAAGTGTGATATGAAACTAAAGTCCAAGTTCTCCTCTGTTACATCCCTGTAATCATATTGAAGTGTGAAGGCAAAATTTGGCTCTCGGGTAGAGTAGTTTTGTGAGGGTGTGGCCCAAGGCTTTGAGTTCACTACCACTTGCAGTCTGCTCTGCTCCCTGTATAATGATAATAGCAAATTATAAGTTGTAAGAGATAAAATAAGTGATAAGAGAAGAGTCCAGAGAAGAGCACCAAAATTGATTAAAGGTCCAGAAAACATGACCGATGAGGGAAGATTAAAAACATTGGGTTTGTTTAGTCTGGAGAAGAGAAGACAGAGAGGGGACATAACAGTTTTCAAGTACATAAAAGGTTGTTACAAGGAGGAAGGAGAAAAACCTCTTGTTAACCTCTGAGGATAGGGCAAGAAGCAATGGCCTTAAAATTGCAGCAAGGGCAATTTAGCTGAACTTTAGGAAAAACTTCCTAGCTGTCATGGTAGTTAAGCACTGGAATAAATTGCGGGTGGAGGAGGAGGGCGGAATCTCAGTCATTAGAGATTTCTAAGAGCAGGTGAGACAAATACCTTCAGGGATGATCTAGATCAGCGTTTCTCAAACTGTGGGTCGTGACCCCGTTTTAATGGGGTCACCAGGGTTGGCGTTAGACTTGCTGGAGCCAAGGGTGAAAGCCCGAGTCCCCCACCCTGGGCAGCAGGGCTGAACCCCTTAGGCTTTGGCTTCCCCTCTCCCTGCTCCAGTGGGGCTTGGGTGGACTCAGGCTTCAGTTCCCTCTCCTGGGATCGTGAAGTAATTTTTGTTGTCAGAAGGGGGTTGCAGTGCAATGAAGTTTGAGAACCCCTTGTCTAGATAATACTGAGTCCTGCCTTGAGTGCAGGTCACTTCCAGTCCTACCATTCTATGATTGTCCGTGCTTATTTTTCTCCATTCTCCATGTTTTGCCTGGTGGGATGATGTAGGAGAGTGATGATCAGGTAATACCCTTACCATTTGTTATTGATAATAAATAGGGAATTTTTTAAAAAGGAAATGGGTAAGCAATTTTCCCTTTTGAATTAGAGGGAAGGCGAGACTAATTATTTACAGAATCAGCTATCAGCCTCACACTTGCATCTCTGCAGGCTAAATTTAGTAGATCAGCTGTTTTCATTGTAGATGATTATCAACACCAAAATAAATTATTGATTTAAGATGTTTTAACAAACTATGCACTAAAATTCTGCTACTGATTACGCCAGAGTAGCCATACCAAGTAGTCTTCTCCCTTGATTCTCGCCTGTCAGCTCAGCAGCACTGAGAGGGCTGAACAAAGTTTTCCACCACTTTATGCCTCATACCTGCTCCCTGGCTTTGTTCGTCTTTAAACCTTTTTTAAACTTCCTTTTTTTAAACCACACCAGGGGCCAGAGCAGAATTTGGCTCTGTATATGTGCTGAAAGGAAAGAAGAATTTCTTACTCTTATCTATATAAAATATATAATGACCCGGGGAATAAGAGCAAGCCAGTATTGTGCAAGTTGTTTGGCTGTGAATTCACTGTGAGCTGTGGTGGAAACCAGACTTTAAATGGTGTGGCACTGTTCAGTTTTACTGCAAAGGAGTAGACAGATTTATATTTAGAAAACAGTTGAACCTTGGTGGGTCACTTAACAAATGAGTATAAAATGATTTAATATTCATGTGAATGTATATATTCAGGTTTAGCACTATGATAAACATTTCCAGCAATGTTTTAAAATTGTTGTAGCATTTCCATTTAAAAAACCTATTCTCTGATGCTAATACTAATGTAAAACTGTGCCTTAGGCAAACACTGAAACAGGTTAATCATTTTAAGTTATTGTACAAGTCTACATAATGTTTTTCTGCACAAATATAACTCAAAAGTGTTTCAATTACAAATAAATACCATAGCTTTTCCAAACAGTCCATGTAATGATCTATTCATGTGAATAATCTGAACCAAACATGACATAAGTTATTAATATTTTTTAAAAAACTGCTGTGCATTAAGATCTGTTATCATATATGTGACAAACTAAAGATTCATAGTCCTAGAGGATAAAGACATGTGTTCTGTAGTAAACTTAAGAGAATATTAAGGAAATGATTAAAATAAGGTCATATGTACAGTCTTAGTCTGTTGGATGCATATGCCTTACAGAAGCTTTCATTACATATTATTTCTCAAATAGATTCTACTGTTTTTCCCCCCAACATGACATACAGATGTAACATCTTTGTAATATTTTCCTTCTTGTATGCTTACACTATTTTCATGTCATAAGTTATCTTTGGTTGAGAGGGCTTTTTTCCCCGTGTGTTCTTCTCCAAGGTGTATTTTGCTGAGTGTTGTTAGAGGGAGGGATAGCTCAGTGGTTTGAGCATTGGCCTGCTAAACCCAGGGTTCTGAGTTCAATCCTTGAGGGGGCCACTTAGGGATCTGGGGCAAAAATCAGTACTTGGTCTTGCTAGTGAAGGCAGTGGGCTGGACTCAATGACCTTTCAGGGTCCCTTCCAGTTCTATGAGATAGGTATATCTCCATATATATTATATTATATTATTATGTAATTCATTTCAACAACAGCTCAGTCTTCCCAATGCACATTTCTGGGGATAGTCAGTTAACTAGGGTACTAATTTAACTGCAAATTTAAGTCATCTGTACAAGCCATTAGATTTTCACTATTACTTGGGTGCATTTAATCTGTAGGAAGTTGTGTAAAAACTATTTACTGCATGGGCTTTGTATAAATAGCTGTCATGGATTCAGAGTAAACTGTAGAAGATGGTATGACAAGATTTTGTGTCAAAAACTGGAAAAATGTTGGCTAGACAATATGTGATAATATAATTAAAGCATTATAATGCATATGTAGGAGGAATTAGAAGTACGGTTGCATATGCAGTTTTAACATTTTCTGGTTTCTGAAGACTTAATCATATAACATGATGTCAGCTACTCTTGGGGAGCTCTCTCTAGGAGGTCCTAGCTTCGTCCTAACCGGTCTCCTCCTATTCATCTCCCATTAGCTCAGTCCATCAACTAACCCTAAAATGAGTTTATCAGCCCCTAAAGGAAGACTGCAAGCCCTAGAGTTTATCTCCTTGTTTGTTTCTTGGAGGTAGGCTAACAAAGCTGTTATTCCTCCACTATGCCAGGCCTTTCTGCCTCTCCATGGCCTACTGTTCTCCTTCCTTTATAACTGGGCTGGTTTTCCTGATTGGTCCCAGCTGCCGGCACATGCCTCCGGGATTGGCAGTTCTGACAGGTGTGGTCAGCCTAGTCACTTGTAAGCAGGGGAGACTCTCCTCTCCCTTCTGCCTGTGCTCTATGTGGAGTTTGTAAACCCCATTACATCTTAATGTTCCCTTAGCAGTCCCCCACCAGCTCTGGAATTGAAGTATTTCTATATCAAAAGGAAGGACTTTAAGAGGAAATAAAGTTTGTCAGTAAAAATGCAAGTACTGTAACAAAACAAACTATTTCAGTTAACTATATCAGATTTACATAACATAGCCCCTTGAGGTTAACAACATAAAAACAGTCACAGGCAGTCCTTGATCCTTTTTAAACTTATTTGATAGTGAAAACATTACAGATTATGACTGTATTATATTGTAAATTGCTTAACGCTCACTGGGAAGTACCTTACCAGAAACAAAGATAGGACTCCTTTTGTTCTTGAGCAGGAATACATGAATAGCAGTATTTTGGGGTTTAATTATTTAAATTGACCTATTTAACTTTGGGGTGAATTAAGGACCTCTTGATGCTAACTGGCAGAGGGCGTAAGTGCATAAGGGTTACAGCCCTCTGGTATTTACATTCTAGATCCCCAGAGTGTGTCACGTGTGGATTCTACTGCAACCCTGTGTCACTGGGGCATCAATATCATTGCAAAACGCATGTACAGATTTCATGTAAGCTGTTACATATAGACACAGAAAATTGCATTCTTAGCATTGTGTCTAGGGACTGATCATTAGCAAGTGAAGAACAGTTTTCTTTCAGGCAAGAAATGTTTAATCGTCTGCCTGTTTACATGTCAATTCAGTATTGTATGGTTCACAGTGAGCATCCACTCACAAATCTGAACTGAATGTTAAGGATTATGAAATCTTCAGAGAGAAATGTAACTGGAAGAGGTAAACAATGGGTGTGTGGGGGAGGAAATGCAGGACACTAGCTTGAGGTGCACATCAGACGTCTGTGGTAGTATACTTGGGGGTTCAAATAAACACCTTGGCATCCTTCACCTAGGAAGTAAACTGACAGCAAGTTTGCTTCATAAAAGCAGGAATCTCAGCCAGGCTTGGTTGAAAAACACTAAAGAGGACTTTGGGTGAGAAACTTCTATAGATAGGAGTGGAACTTGTGGTTAAATTCAGTCCCTAGAAAGCATGTTATGATTTGTTTCAATGTAACCATTTGTTTCCAGTATTCTTATTCAACAGAATAAACTTAGACATATTTATAGTGAAAACAAGAATAAGTACAGTGTGTTCAGTGGGGCTGAGTGCTAAGGTATAGGTAATACGCTGCAGTGTACTTTTTCTTTGGGAAGAGCAGGCCTGGTAATTCTGAGTGTCCAGCGAATAAGGGCCTGAACCCTCCAGGGAGTGCTCAGAGGACTCAGAAATTGAGGCATGCCCATCACTAGCCTGGCCAGAGAGAGTGAGGCCTGTGGAGGGCTGGAGGAGCATGCCTGTGTTGTCAGAGGCGGGTGTAATCAGGGCTCTGACACACAGCAGACACAAACAAGACTTCCTCATTCTGAGGGCAAGTGGTGAGGTTCCTTACAGCCCTGGGTACCCCTGGGAAGTGTCACATACATATGGTATACTTTGTGTTTTAAAGAAAGGGCTCATTATACCAAATCTTGTGCCAGTACAAATATGAAAAGATTAAATTGCCAACAAGAGGTTACTTGTTCTTTGATAGAATAAATGATAGTGACAGATCAAATACTTCAGCCTAATTACTGTTTTTAATGGTTGTGAAGATACTAGCTACATCTAGGTCATCTCTAAGTTAGATTGTTTACACAGGCAGCTCAGGAAACCTGTTGGAAGAACAGTAGCAACTTGGAAGCATTTCAGGGGCACATGTTCAAATGAAAAGGAAGAGTACACCTGAAGCTGAGTAGAAGGCTTTATGAAAGACCACTGACCCGGGACAGGGAATGCAAGAGAGGCAGAGCAATGTCTGAGGAACTGTGGGAGAACTAGGATATCTGGGAGGCAGAGCAAGCCTGAGGTTTTAAAAAAAGATACCCATTTGCATTGTGTTTTTAAAGAGATGGCAAAGAATGGAGTCGATGTTTGGGAGAGTGTGGGAGGGGAGAGCTCCAGAAGCTGAGCCAGGAGGAGGGGTGTGATTGGGTAGTACTGCTAAAGCACTAGCCTGGAGGAATTTATCAAAACTAGATAAACTGTGATTAGTGACTGATGTTGAGGAACCATTATCTGTAAATCAGATTATCTATTCAGGGGTCCTCTAAAGCGGTGCAAGTGACAGTGGTGTTGAAGAACTATATTCATTTGCTCTTGCAACCTTTTTGTTTTGGATGAGGACCTTCTGTTTTGAGGACCCTGCTACACTTACCTATACCTTAGTCACTTTGAGATTAGATTCTGTTATATACTTTTCTCAGAACTATGCCTGGAGGACATTCAGAAGCTGAAATCCAGCATATGGCTGTTAAACTAAACTTTTCATAACTCTGGTGCTCCACACACTGCATCTGGGCTTCCAGATGAATTTCAGTGTGGTATGTTTGACCTTTAAAGTCTTAAGGGTTTTAGGATGTGGTTACTGGAGAGACTGCCTCTCTCTTTGTTTGATAATACTTCAGCAGCAGTTAGTGGAGATTACTCTGGTTTCCTTAATAATATAGCATCCTCCAGGAGGATGTCCCTTCCTTTGGTTTGCCAGAGCCTCCCAGACTTACTGCAAAATTCTTCCTTTTCATCCTTGGTGAGCCAGCAGGGTTATTTGTAAATACAGTATAATTAATCTGAAGTGGGATTAGATTATGATTATATAGGAAGGATAATTGGTTTTAAGTGATCAGTGCACTTATTGATTATTAAGAACTAAATTGTGGAAGGGATGCCTAGATTTTGGGATGGGTGTTTTGAGTAGGATTAATTTTTAAAATATGCAATATAAATAGGTTGTAATGGACTGGGAATTTTTGATAATATTTTGGATGACTATTGCATGCCTCAGTTTCCCTTATAGCTGCCTGGGGGGAGGGATAGCTCAGTGGTTTGAGTATTGGCCTGCTAAACCCAGGGTGGCAAGTTCAGTCCTTGAGGGGGCCATTTAGGGATCTGGGGCAAAAATCTGGCTGCAGATTGGTCCTGCTTTGAGCAGCAGGTTATACTAGATGACCTCCTGAGGTCCCTTCCAACACTGATATTCTATGATAAGTGGAAGGAAAAGGTTGTTTACTCTTTGCAGAGACCCAGCGATCCAGGTGTAGCTGATGCTTAGCTGTCTGGGGCTTAGGCCCAGACAATTGCCTGGACATCTAATACCTACAACTAATGACCAGTGGGCAGGCGCTATGGCAGCTGGTTCTGACCAGCTGGAGAACTAAGAAAGATGGCCAGGTGACCATGTTTGCTGGGAACAAGAACAAAGGACTGAGGAGGGATCCCTTGGTAAGGGGTAGGGCCTTCTGGGTGGGAGATTCTCTGCTCTGCAGCTCTTTACTTTCAGGTGGATGAGTCCAAGCCTGACCATTTTTAGAGTATGATGCCACACTCATCTTACCCAAAGCCTCCAACCGGTAACAGTGGCTGAACATTGCATTACCTGAGACTGTAGTGGCTTAACACCTGCCCACTCCCAAATAAGCAGTTGGCTGGTTGGACTGAGAACTAAGGTGACCAGACAGCAACTGTGAAAAATCGGGATTGGGGAGGGAGGTAATAGGAGCCTATATAAGATAAAGGCCCAAATATAGTGACTGTCCCTACAAAATTGGGACATCTGGTCACCCTACTGAGAACAGAGTCCAGTGCAGACAAACAATGGAATTCTTAATTTTGTCTTTAGTCTGCCTACGGACTGTGGGGATGGGCCTGTGACAGGGGCCATAAGGCCTTTTCAGTGCCCTGTGGGAGATGTCAGTGCCTTGTTCAGGGAAAATCTACTCCATGGGGTTACCAACAAGACAGTTGTCCAGAGGGCTAGAAAAGCCAGGAGGAAGTACTGCCCAGTCAAGGGCCAATAGGCCAGTTAGGGTGGCTTGCTAGCTTCCTCTCAGAAGAGTGCAGGGTGAGGCTGGGACAGAGGAGGAATTCCTTGGTGGTAGCCCAGAACCCCACAGCCAGACCAGGGTATTACCCTCAAACACTTCATTGGCCTTGGAGTTCTGTTGTGGTGTTTGTTGATTTATTTAAAGGTGCAGGCTGCCAAAGGTTGAGGGGGGGCGTTGTTTTTACTGTTATTGAGCTGGCTGTAGGTTGATGCCAAACTTATGGCCACAACTGGTGGATGGATGGAGGGGAACTCCTTTAGTACCGTGATTGGTCTTATAAGGAGACACTACAGAGTGGCCCATCTGCTCTTTAGAAATGACAGGTCACATTCTCATTTACTGTGGAGAGCAGAAGAGTGAAATGGCAACAGTGTCATTGCCTTAACTTTGGTTCTGACTTAAGGAAAGACACCAGATTTAGCAGTGTCCCTCTTCTGAAAATAATAGCATGTTTTCTTCAGATTTGGAAAAAAACTCTGCTGCTGTCTGAGAATTACTTTGGCTCCTATGATGTTTCCACATAAGCGACAGGTTCACATTTTTTATAGTGCTGGAATGGCCCTTTCACATGCCGTAATTTTATTTCTTTGGAAAAAGGTAAGCGTTCTACACTGTTCTTTGTGCTGTAGTATCAGATGTGACCTTTCACTCTACTTCTGAAGGTATGAGGAATAGAATGTAGAAGGCAGAGGTGTCCTTCTCTTATTAAACTTTGCCCTTTGAAAGACCTGATTCCTAACTTATACCTATGTTATTTACAGTGGTGACATAAATTACCTGTAAGCAGAGTGGAAAATTTGAGCCAAAGCATCTAAGACATCTAAATCCAATCTTGAAAAACACCTGTGTCATTTAGAAACCTAAGTCCAACTGGAAGTCAGTAGGGCCTGATTTAAAGCCTACTGAAGTTAATGGAGAAATACTCATTTACTTCAGTGGATTTTGGATAAGGCTGATACTATAAAGCCAGTCACATAAGTTTCCACAGTTGTTAATATTAAAAAGCTCCTTTGTAATAGCCCAGATGTGGAAAAACTAGACTCCTGGCCAACACAGCTAGGCTGACATAATCCCCACTGTAGATGCAGCTATGTTCATGGAAGATTGGGCTTCTGTACTGCAGATATTTCCAAAGTCAACAGTACCGCAGAGCGTTCAAGAGATTTTTCCATCTGTGTAGTTAATGCATCTCTCCAAGAGGCAGTAGCTAGTTTGACAGAAGAATTCTTCTGTTGATCTAGCTAGGTTGATACAGCATTCACGGCACAAACTTTTTCACAGCCCTGAGGGATGTTGCTAGGTCAGTCTAATTTTTAAATGTAGACCAGGCCTCAGTTAATGTTGTCTCACTTCTGATAGATTCAATATGGTAGTTGCTCAGAAACTAACATAGCTGGAGACTGAAATACAGTATAGGATCATTAATGAAGATTTTATAAGGATGCTAGTTTACTGACCATTAATAACATGTGTATTGATACTCCATGTATCAGCCTGAGTAGATCAGTTCAGTGATATTTTAGATTACAAGGTTAAAGAATAAAAAGAGTTGTGGATGCTGTATAATGGATATCCTACAGAGTCTGATGTGGACTGTATTAGCTTCTGATTTCAGAGAACTGGTTTACATTGGTGTGGTATTCTCCTGAGACATTTGGAATTACCATGGAAAATATTTTATGAAAAAGAGTGATATTTTTAAATGGAGTTGCCTTTACCTGGCAAGTTTAAATGAAAGCAGTTAAGCTAGTTTGTCAAAAGGCAAATAATACAGGTTACACTTAGCAATATTGGATCACTTTCTCCAGAGATGAAATAAATGTAATTAAGAGGCTTTAGAAACTAATTAGTGACTTATAATATACATAAAAAGCATAGCTGTACCTTATGTCACACAACCATGCTTATTTAAAAAAAAAAAAAGACACTGAAATCTTTCATTAGCATGTAGAGGAAAAACAGAAACCCCCTTTTTTGTAGGTACTCATTACACTTCTTATTTTAAGGTACTAACTGAGCTGTGCGAGAGATACTTGGGGTATGAAGTCACGAGAAGTTTAGACTTAGACATTTTGAACTGAAGTGATAGTTATTTTGGAGTTTCAGTAAGTCATGGAACAATGGAATCTGAAGAAAATGTTCAGTTTGTTGCTGTCTTGGGGAAAAAACTTTTCTATTCATGCAAGCACAGAGAGCTAGAAAAAAACTCAGCTGTTACCTGGCCTTAATTATGGAGCATTTCAGAGATGGGACAGACAGAAGAGTGACAGTGTCATCTAAACTGGTTGTAACAAAAGTGGCTTGAGCTGTATACAGGCTGCAGTGTACCTGCTCTGTGGCAGTTACTGAAGAGAATTTCTTTTTTAACTAAATGGAAACTTTGAGAGACTTCATTTTCTTCAGCTTTCCCCCTTCTCTCCCCTTCCCCTACATTTTTTGAAGCAAGATTTTTCAAAATTTGGAGGAAAACTTCGTTATCTTTTTAAATAAAAAACACCCCCCCACACACACTTTTTACCATGTAAAAACCAGCAGGGGAAATAGTATTAAAGTATTCCTGTACTCTTTCGAACACTTTTTAAAAAAAATATTGTCCCTCATTTTCCAGTGGGGAAATAAGGGGGGAAATCATGAGGGAAAGAGTGAAAACAAGCTCTTACAAATTTTAAAAAAAATTTAATTCATCAAGGAAAAAAACAAAATGAAAAACACTAATTCCCTTTTTAGAAAAATTGTTAAATTTTTTCACCAGCTCTGATTTTGATCTTTTATTTTGAAGATGCAAAACAGCAAAAATCTCTCCTCAGAGAGAATACTAGACCTATGGTCAGCTTATCCTTCCATTTCTTTGCATACTTTATTGATTGAGGAAATATGATTTAAAGGAACCCAACAAAATAATGTAACAAAGTGACCACTTAGAAGAATTTAGAATTTTTAAATGCTTTTTTATTAGCAAATTTGTGCCACTCTTCAGGGGGCCAGCTCATAAGTGGTCAGTTTTCCGGTGGGATTTTTTTCCTTCTGTAATGGTATTTTCTCAGAACGTGACACACTTTGAGCAGTAGAAGGCTTGTGCTTAATATTGCTTTATTTTTCAGTTTACCTTCTATTAGCAATGGCAGCTCAAATCAAGATTGTAATCTAAGTGCTTCTATTTTGAGGGATAACCATTCATCCTGGTATGGCAGGGCCTATATGCTTGATTTATTCTGATTATTCTCTGGAGTGTAATCTGTTGGTAACAATATTTTAAGCACTTAGGCTAGTACTAACTTGGAAAAGACCTCATGTCAGATTATTATGTGCTACAATAGGAAATTTAGGAAGAGTCAATGCCAGTGTATCTAAATCCAGTATAGTCTGAGTACTTGAAGCATGTATTTCTGTGCGACAGTCTCCCATAGCATAGAAGTTAAAAACAAAGGTTTTTCTTCCAAAGTTGCTTGGGATGACATATCTACACAGTGTATAAAATACCATGGGCTAGATCATTTGCCTGAGATGAAAAGCTGCTCTAATTAAGCAGTTAACCATTCCCCACATACCAGGGAGTCCTTAGCTAGTTCCTTCCAGGAAGAGGGCAGAGCCAGAGAACAATGTGATTCTAAGTAAGCAGAACCCACCTGTTTAAAGTACACCAGGCCGGTGTCTGTCCTAACTTATGCCTGAAACCCATTTGGCTCCTGTCTGCTCCCAGGAAAAGGAGATGCAAATAGGCAACTTAGAGCCACCCTTGCTTCCTTAGCAACACTGATACTTAAGTTCTGCAACACCCAGTAACTCTTCATCCCTTAATCTTTCACTGTTTTCCTCAAAAGATAATGCAGCAGGAAAACATGGAACATTTAGGTAAATTTTGGGCATGCATCCTCTGTGTTCTGCAGAACATGTGTGCACAACCCCTGTGAGCAGTTTTGCAGGTGACACTGGGCAATCCTACCAGACAACATTTAGTTCTAGTAGACCCTGGTATTAGATGCTCTTCTTCTAAATTCCAAGCAGAAGACTACATAGTTTTGAGGGGTGGTTAAAAATAAGTGTTATGGGGAGAGCTTCTTACTAAATTTTTTCCAAACCAACACAATTAGAAATTCATTGAATAAGGTCAAATAATAGAGTCGCAGTGGCACATGCAGACAAAAAGGAAGGTGTAGGAGTCATATGGTTTTTCTTTGAGACTAATCAAGCTAATTCTTCTGGTTGCTGAAAGATTTACTACAAGATTTTTCAGTATAGCGATCATAACCCTGGGTCAGGAACATGTTTAGAGAGTTCTTTACCGCCTTCCTGAAAACATTTCCTTTTGTCACAGAATCATTGTATGGAAAAAGTTGAGAATTATGCTAGGTGGTTTTCAAGATAAGCAGTTTCTAGAAATTGGTGTATAAAACTGGTAATTCATCAGGAAGAAATATAAAAACAAATTTTAGATAGTCATCCTAACATCTTAGATGTTAGGCAGATGCCAGTTGCAGTGGGGGAGGTTTAGGTTGGATATTTCACTAGGAGGGTGGTGAAGCACTGGAATAGATTACCTAAGGAGGTGGTGGAATCTCCATTCTTAGAGGTTTTTAAGGCCGGCTTGATAAAGCCTTGGCTGGGATGTTTTATTTGGGGTTAGTCCTGCTTTGAGCAGGGGGTTGGATTAGATGACCTCGTGAGGTCTCTTCCAACCCTAAATCTTCTGATTCTATGCTTCCATTGGGTAAGAACTTTAGACTTTGTTCAAGGAGTTGGAATGTCCCAGTGAAGAGTTGATAGATCTCTTGGATCACATTCGGTAATTAGTGAGATCTTTTGAATAAAACATAGTAGACAACACTTTAATCTAGCACAACCTCATTGAAGCAGACATCTAACACTACTCAGTTCTCTTTTTAAACCTCGTCAATATGTTCCATTTAAGTTGCCTTCAATATATATATTTTAGTGATCATAAGTTTGGCAAGGCATGTATATAATTTACAAGTATTGTTGGCAGTCATTTTTACAGTTCCATTTAGGTAAAAGATTTTTTTCAAGTAGTAATACATTTTCACATAAACCGGAAAGTCCTTGGGATTTGAGCAAAGAGTACAGAAAACTAAATTTAATTCACTATTTTCATGTTGAAGTATTTAACATTTGGGAGAACATAGAAGCCCTGGTTTATTGAAAATTTGTTGCACACAAATGAAAATGAATAGGTTCCAAAGCATTGACATTAAGCGTTGCAAACTGGATTAAGTTGTGCAGATTGGAGAGATTTCCAAGACATCTGGTAATTAACTTCCAACTCAAATGGAGGCTCAATCAACAACACCTACTTCTGCTTCATGAACAGAAAAAAAAAAAAAGTTGAAACCTAGCATTGGAGATTAGGAGTCTTGTGTTCACAAATAACCAGTGGGATATTGAAAATTATTTGACTTTTTTTTTTTTGGAAAACTGCCTTTCCTCAAAAGGCTTAAGTATTTCCCCAACCTTTTCCTACTTTTAAAAATTTGTTGTAGCTTTTCTCCTGAGCAGAGATCCACTTAGTACATCGTACTAAGGAGGACAGATAGTCAGGGAACTGATTCTCACTGAATGGGAAAGTCAGAAGCAGTTGCTCTAATTTATACCAAGCTGTTACCACCCCAAAGAGACCATATACCAACTAGGAATAACTGGAGCGCACTGTGCTGTGGTCACTTTTCCACTTCAAAATGCCTTTTGTCTTAGGACTGGTCTTGGAGGCAACTACACCAGCTCTAAAGCTGGTAAGTATCATTAGCTGAGGAGGTATTGGGATTCTCCTCCCTTTTGGCTACAGGAGTGGCACAAAGGGTAACAGAGTCAGGGAAGAGAATTTGTTCTGTTGTATTTTTCCAGGCACTACTTGTTCATTTCCTAAAATTAAGATTAAGGGAAGAAAAACCTATTAATTAAATCTGTCAGTTAGGACCATCCTTCCCTGGTACTTCTGTAGGAAATTTGTGTGTGTGTAGTTTCTTGAATGGTTGGCGATGAGTTCTGTAGTAGTACAATGGTGTAGGGAGCCAGGGTGGCTTCCCTCCAAAGCTGAGGGTAAATAGCCACTCTTTCAGCCTGAGGGGGCAGAGCCAGGCCAAATTTACTCCACCCCCCAGAAGGGGAGGGGTGAAACAGGAAGTACAAAGGGCGGGCCCTTAGCCCAATCAGGGCAGCACCAGGGAGGGAGGCAGATGCAGACTGCTCCCTTCAGACCCTGCTGCCTCACCTGGTGAGACCCTGGACCAGGAAAAAACCTGACCTGGAGGAAGGACTGGGGCTACCAGGACTGCCTGATGCGGAGGGGAAGCTGGAGTTGCCAGCAGCTGAGTACCCAGATGAGCTGGAGGGACCGGGTAGGAAGTAGCCCAGAGACAGAACTGCACTGTGCGCTGAGTCTATTTGGTCAGCATGTCGCAGAAGGACCCGGCTGACCCAGTGTCATGACCCTCGCCCTGCCACTGTCAGGGCCCTGGGCTGGAATGCTGTGGAGTTGAGTGAGCCTGCGTTCCTCTGCCCCGGCAAACCTGCCTCAGGTAGCAGAATCCCGACAACGCTACAGCCCCTCGCCAGTGCCCCCCTCCCCGGCGCAAGGGGGGGCGCGTTATACAGACTGGCACCCCTCCCTCCGCTAATTCCCTAGTGACAGATGGCGTGACTCAGACTGGCCAGCGAGGCAGTAGCCCCCCACCATCCCCTAGAGGCTCGGTGGGCCAACTGACAAGTCACACATGGATTACAGAAGTTATAACACTAAGATTCTAGAAGGATTTCCTAGAGTTAGACAGAGTTCACTGAGGTGGTATTAGCCTTTTTCTATGATAAAGTTCGGGTTTTATATAATCATGTAACTATTGGGAGGAGATCTTGATGGTTTAACTTGTAGAGCAGTTTGATCTCAACAGCTTGTTTCTGTGAAGTGCAATGAGCGTGTAGAATGAGAGCTGCACAAAGCTTTTTCTTAAATGCCATTTCTTTGTAATACTGCCCAAGTTTTAACAGTTAGAATGGGAGCAAATTTGTGTGTGTTTGTGTACACACACACACACACACACACACACACCCCCACTCTTTAGTTGGACTGCTTGTCAAAATGGACGCTAGTTGTACTGGATTACTAACTAAATGTTTGCCTAAATTAGCAAGGGCATTAAATTATGTGACTGAAAAATATTATGAAAACAGAGCTATATATCAGTATACAATATTAAGACATGTTGAATGAGTAATCATATCTAATTTGTACATAACTCGATGAATTTTACAACAGTGGTAATTCATTAAGCTTACTCTTGTCTAAGAATAAATTGTGCTGAATATCTCCTTTCAAAACTCTACCCCGATTAAGCCTATCATCATTTAAATGTACAATCAAATTATGTAACCCAAATAAGAGAGATGTAGAAGGCCCTAAACAAAGTGTAGCTTATGTGGTTCCATTTTCTATTGGGGTGGGGAAATGGATATGGTAAGGCCATGCAAGGTTGTGTGGACCCCAGATGCTTTAGATGAGGATTGCTTTGAGGGCAGCGGTCCTTCTGCCATACTGCAGAGTGTTCAGGAAGGAGGCTTCTGCAACAGATGCACTGGCCAGCATGAGCAGAGTATGAGGGAAGGGATTATTGCTTTTGGTTCATGAGTCTGCAGCGTGTGATGTGAAGGTTATCACAGATCCTTGGCAGCGTTCCCTGCCAGCCACCCATTCAGACGGCTAAGAGAGGAATCTAAGCATCTGTGCTCTGGATCCCCTGGGGTGTAAAGTTTCTGGAGTCTCAGCAGGCTGCAGCACTGGTTCCTCTCTTGGCCTCTCTGCCACATTTCCTGACCATCTGCTACCTCTTGTCAGCCCACCTGCCCTAGGCCCCAGGACCAGCACTGACAGAGATACCCAGTTACTTAGACATATCCCCCTCTCAGAACTCCACTCAAAAGATTTGAAGCTTCTGGTTTAGTTTAACTCTTAGGGGCATGCGCTCATTGTAAAGGCAGTCCACACATACCCCTCGTCTACACTGCCACTTACAGCACTGAAACTTTCTTCACTCAGGGGGAGCCTGTAAGGCTGTCTTCACTACCGGCCATATCGGCTGGTAGAAATCGATTTTTTGGGGATCGATATATTGCGTCTCATCTAGATGTGATATATCGATCCCTGACTGAGCTCCTGTCGACTCTGGAACTCCACCAACGTGAACGGCGGTAGCGGAGTCGACAGGGGGAGCCGCAGATGTCGATCCCATGCTGTGAGGATGGTAGGTAACTCGATCTAAGATACACAACTTCAGCTAAGTGAACAGCGTAGCTGAAGTCGAAGTATCTTAGATCGATTTCCCCCCCTGGTGTAGACCAGCCCTAAGTTTCAGTGCTGTGAAGTAGCAGCGTAGATAGTGCTGTGAAAGCTCTCTCCCAGCACTGGAACTGCGACTACACAGCCACGTTGATGCATTGTTGCGACATTGCTTTAACGTCGGCTCAGACATACCCCAACACCTTTTTATACTTAATGGTGTGACGCACAGGAGACTACAGATCATACAAAACCCTAAACGAGTTCCTTGACAACTCCAGGGCTTTCTTTGGGCTGTCCAGAATCCCTGGGGCCATCTGAGCTCCAGAAAGTGGGCAGGAGCCTTTGTTTGCCCCAAAGAGTCTGCTCCTTGCTGTAGCCCCTTATCCAGATACTATGACCTTGCTTTCTGCTGCCCAGCACTTTCGTTTCTTCTCTGACCCTGCCCTGTTCCTATGTCTTTTTTTTTTATTTTAACCCCTCTCCTGGTCTCTTGTGTTCTGCTGGTAAGTTCCCATTTTGGGCAGGAGGGTGAAGCTAAAATTGGAATGCATTTTTTTTAGTGTTACCTTTGTGAGAGTTAAATACAATCATTAACGTTAAGTATTTCCCCTATGTGTCTGTCTGGTATGTGCCTGCTAGCAGTATGGACCCACACTCCTGGCAGCCATTTTTCACATCAATCAGAATTCACAAGTTGTAGTGATACAGCCCCAGTTCATGACAGAGAAGGTGCAATGAACATGTAGGGCATTTGGTCTCTTGCCATCAATAACAGCTCTACTACAACATTCTCTGTTGGCCACCAACTTCTTAGCTGTTGAAAGTGCCTCTTGATGCTCTGCTGCGGCTGACAAGCTGTTCAGTGAAGTCCTGTGTATTTGAAGCCCTACATTCATGCCTACCCGGAATATGTGCTATTCAGTGTGGTGCACTCCAACAGCTGCCCCAACATAGAACAATCATCTCAAAGAGCTATTTCATTAAATTAACACTGTTAAAGAGCCCAAAGGATTCAGAGGAAGGTACATTTTCTTCAGTCTGCTTTTTCTTAAGCTATATTTTCTGAATACAGTGTTCCATCTGCAATGGAACAATTCAACCATTTCCCAGGGTGTTTAACATAATACAAATTCGTTTTACACTACAACAATGTATTTTATTTATATATACACACACACACGTACATGCACATGATGCATGATATTTTCTCAAATATCATCTGAATTGTAATATTTTAGTATTAAAACTAATTCATAGGGGTTTATAGTTCTGATCTATCTGAGTTGTACATCCATTCAATGTGCAGTGGCAGTCGAAAAGCTAAGAGAATATTAGGAACCATTAGGAAAGGGATAGATAAGACAGTAAATATCATAATGCCGCTATATAAATCTATGGTATACCTACACCTTGAGTACCGCATGCAGTTCTGGTTGCCCCATCTCAAAAAAGTTAAATTAGAACTGGAAAATAAATGATTAAGGGTTTGAAACAGCTTCCCTCTGAGGAGAGATTTAAAAAAAAAAGAGACAGATTGTTCATCTTGGAAAAGAGGTGACTATGGGGGGATATGATAGAAGTCTAGGAAGTCATGACTAGTATGGGGAAGTGAAGGAGGATGTTTTATTTACCCCTTCACATAATACAAGAACTAGGGGCCACACAGTGAAATTAATAGGAAACAGGTTTACAATAAACAGAAGCAAGTACTTCACAACATCTTCTGGCAATGAGTTCTACAAGTTGTGCATTGTGTGAAGGCCAGAACTATAACAGGATTCAAAAAAGGACTTAGGTAAGTCCATGGAGGAGAGATCCATCAGTGGCTATTAGTCAAGATGGTCAGGGATACAACCCTATGCTATGGGTATCCCTAAGCCTCTGACTGCCAGGTGCTGCGACTGGATAACGGGATGAGTCACTGGTAATTGCCCTGTTCTGTTGATTGGTTCTGAGACATCTGGTAATTGTCAGATGAAAGGATACTGTGCTAGATGGACCCAGTATGACCATTCTTATAGTTGTCTGCTGTGTATAAAGTACCCAGAATTCCTTGTTGTATACAAAATGGGGTCATGTGGATTAAGATCAGGTAATTACATTGAGATAAATTTAGATGGGGGAATTTTCAGTTTTCATTAATATTAATAAATTTTGTATTATAGAAGCAGCCTAAAGGCCACAACCTAAACTGAGGCCCTGTTGTGCTAGGTACTGTACAAATGCACAGTAAGGGACAGTTCCTGCCCAAAAGATCTTACAATCTAAATCAGGGGTGAGCAGACTACAGCCCATGGGCCGCATCCAGCTAGTCAGACCTTTTAATCCAGCCCTTGATCTCCCGCCAGGGAGCAGGGTTGGGGGCTTGCCCTGCTCTGCATGTGCCGTGTCTCCACACAGCTCCTGGAGGCTTCCAGCTCCTACACATAGGGGCAGCCAGAGAGCTCTATGTGCTGCTGCAGCCCCAAGCGCCAGTTCTGCAGCTCCCATTGGCTGGGAACCATGGCCAATGGGAGCTGCAGGGGCAGCACCTGCAGATGGGGCAGCATGCAGAGCCATTTGGCCGCACCTCCGTGTAGGAGCCAGTGGGGAGTCATGAGGCTGCTTCTGGGAGCTGCTTTAGGTAAGTGCTGCCTGGAACCTGCACTGCTGTGCCCCAACCCCTCCGTCCCAGCCTGGAGCACCCTCCTGCACCCCAAACCTTTCATCCATGGCCCCACCCCAGTGCCCACACCCTCAGTCGGAGCCATCACTCACTCCCATACCCAGCACTCAATTTCATGAGCATTCCTGGCCCACCATACAATTTCCATACCCAGATGTGGCCCTCGGGCCAAAAAGTTTGCCCACCCCTAATCTAACTAGATAAGGCAGACAAAGGGTGGGAGGGGAAACAGGCAGAAAGAGATGAAATGATTTGCCCAGGGTCAATGGCAAAGCTAGCAAAAGAATCTAAGTTTCTTACTCCTGGCCTGTCTGTTGGAGCACATTGCCATGGATATTTGCTGTTTGTGTTACAATAATACCTAGTTCTTACATAGCATTTTACATCAGTGGATCTCAACACGAGACTTAGTCACACCTTCTTGTCAACTGTTTGAAATGGGCCATTCTGATTATCACTACAAAATGTTTTTCCTCCTGCTGCTAATAGCCCACCTTAATTAGTCTCATTAGAGTTGGTATGGTAACACCCATTTTTTCATGTTCTGTGTATACATCTTCCTGCTGTATTTTCCACTGCATGCATCCGATGACGTGGGCTGTAGCCCACGAAAGCTTATACCCAAATAAATTTTAGTCTAAGGTGCCACAGGTACTCCTCGTTCTTTTTTCTTCTGTTCAGTTAACTAGTGACAAAAAGTCATCAGGTAACCTCTGTTTTTTCCCCCAAAGGAACCCCATCAGAGGAGCCATCATAACGAACACTAACTAAAACTCCTGCTACCTACAGCTATATGCTGACTATGTATAAGACAAAAGGGAGAGCCCTGTATACGTTTTAAAGAACTTAAATTTGGTCCCTCCACTGTCAGTCCTGAAGCACGTGGACTGCTGAGGAGAATCTTCACTGCTGATGCCCATGGTGCACTTTTGTGTAGAGCAACAGAAGGCTTCATTTTCAAGTACTGTCAATCTTGAAACATTAAGTTCGCTTAAGAAAAAGTGACTGAAGCTTTGACAGCTTTGAAGCATTCCCGTTCTCTGAAGCTTTTGGGAGTCAAGGAAGTGTGTTGAGGCATCGAAGAGAGCTTCAGAGCATTCGTATGTGCCACCTCAGGCTCTGCCACACATAAGGCAGAGAGTGTTCCTCTTATTGAAGAAAATTGAGCAGAGATATCCTCAGTCCAACAATCTGAATGTTCAAAAAGGTCACAAGCGGTTATCAGCATACGCTATACTACAGGATGAATTTGAAAATAGAATCTTTAACTTAAATTGGTACCTCCATGTGTATTCGTCATGGTAATGTGCTTGCAAAAAATTGCAATTTGTGCCACAGGTGGTCTGAGAGCCCCTGTGTCAGACATGCTATTTCAAAAAAGTCTTCCTGTTACAAGAAGGTGAGTCTTATTAAAAGAAAGTGTCAGAGTTTACCAGCTTTTGCCACATGGTGTCAGAGACACCATGGTATTTCCCTATGCTTAAATTTAGGAGCTAGCTACTGTATCTGATAAATGTCTAAACGAGTTAGTTATTTTTATGATTAAAACAAGTGGATACTTACTACAGTCACTTACAGAAAACTAGTGCATCTCTGTTGTCATCTGGATTTCCCTTTGCATCTAGTTGGTAACCACTGGCAATTGGCTCAGATATACTAATTGTAATTAGATTTTATTTCAAGTGTATTTCAGTTTTTGGTGAAAAATAGTCACACTCATTTGGGCTTCCAGGTTTGCTAGGTCATTAAGAATCAGTTTGTTTTTTCTTTTAAGATTAATGCTCTGCACAAACTTGTAAGAGACCTGGGTTCTCTCACTAGTTTCCTGGTCTGGTCTTGCTCTCCAGAATGGCAGAAGCTACAAGTGTAGAGGCAGCTCATTCATAAGAGGGGAGGGAGGAGGATGACTTCCTGGGGTTACTGCAGCAACAATCATCTGCCACCAACGCTGACTGAGTTCCATCCTGCTCTCTTGCAGGAGGAAGAATAGTGTAGTGTAGGGACTGCAGTGGGGGTGATCCTGTCACAGGGTGCTCCATTCACTGCTGGGCTGGTACATCATCCTGGTCACTCTAGGGATTAGCTGTCAAGGTAGATGCCCCCTTCCATGATTTGCACGCTGTCGTTTCAACTTTCTCTCTGGTCTGTCGCCCATCTCACTCCAGGAACCACAGCGTCCTATTCATGACTTCGCCCTCCAGCTGGATCACTCAGTGTTCCCCCTTCCGGGGCACAGTCCTTTGAATCCTTTGACCCACAGTGACTCAAGCAGTCTTCCAGTTCACTGTCCTCATCGCTCTATTGCACGCTCTTGGTGGCTGATAGGGAACCTGGGCCCGCCCTCTTCTCCAGGTTCCAGTCCAGAGACCCTTAACCCAGCAGTTCTGGGCTTTTCACTCTCTGCCTTCACTCCTCCTACCCTGGACTGCTTCCTACCCCCCGGGTTTCCCTTCTCTCTGGGTGTACCAGCTCCAAACCCTCTTCCCAGAGAGTGGCTGCCCTATCCCTGCAGTAGCCCCATTCTGTTCCCAGCTACCTGGCTCTTATCGGCCTCACCTGTTCCTGCCCAGCTGAGCCTGCTTTCAGTTAGCTACCGGCTCTTTGAGGTGCAGCCCGTGGAATTAAATTGGCCTGCTTGGGCCATCTTAACCGCTTCCAATCTTGTGTGGGGTGGACACCCCATCACAGGTTCTAGGAGATAATATGGAGGGAATCAGCTATACAGTGCCACTTTTACCACAGGTCCTTCTTGCTAACCTAATCCCCAAAGGATTAGGCTGATATTCAATTCCTCCATCCATAGACCCTTAAGAAATTAGATAGCTGTGCTTATTCAGTCAGGTTTTGATCAAACTGTGAAGGTGGTGTCAATTCACCTGTGAAAGCAGGTGGTGTCTGCAGTGGCAAGAGTCTATTTAATATTTATTCTGTTTTTCTTGAGTGATTAGTGATATAGGCTGCAATGATTAGGACTTGGAGCAGGAAAACTATATCTTGTTCCTACTTCAAAAAATGTATATGTTAAATTACTGAATCAGTAACTAGCAAGATTTAAGCAACATATCTGTTCATGGAATAAAATATGTGATTTGTAAACAGGAGAAGCAGAAAGACTGTAACAGGAAGCTTCTGGGAAGATAGAAAAAGGTCAAGCATGTGAAGAAATTCACACCTCCTTGCTTATCACCTCAAATAGTTGAGCACTAAGTGGATTTAAAAGGGGTAGAAGATTTGTACTTCAGAATTCCCACACAATTGCCTACTTTAATCAGTTGTTGAGGGTTATATTTAACAAGGAAGAGCTCTACCAGGAAAATGATTTCGCACAAACTATTCTATCCAGCCTGTGTTAACCCTTATAAAGACTGAACTAATGCAGTTTCACTGAGGCATGGCTGGCTGGTGGAGGTGGGGGAAAATAGCTCTTAGAATGAATGGTAAAAGGCTGTTTGGCCCTCTTTGTTTGGAGAGACAATTTTATTTTTGACGAGTCCAGCCTTTTATTGCTACTCAGAGAGATGCTTCTCAGATTTTTATGGCCTCAAGGAACTTATCCAATGAATTGAGATTCTCCCTATTCTGTTTTGTTAACTTTATCCATGCTTAGTCTTGGATGTGGAAATGAATCAGGGGCGGGGGGAGAAAGAATTTTCAAAAGAATAGAATTAAATTTAAATGCAGGTGTGCCCTATGTGACCAAGACAACTAAACCACTAATTGACTAAGGCTATGCCTACTCTGCCCTGCAGTTTGGACTACGGGTGTGTGAATAGCAGCATGCACCAAAGTGCTGCTCTGTAACTCCCCCACATGGACATTTCAGGCGTTAATTAAAAGGTTTCTAGTTTGTATTAACATAATCCTGTTTGACGAAGATTACATTAATCTATAGTTCATGGCCACAGTGTCTACATGGAGGAGTTACAGTGCAGCACTTTGGAGCCTTGCTGCTATTCATACTCCCATAGTCCAAACTGCGGGCCGTGTAGGGAAGCCCTTAGGTTAGGCCAACAGTTTGATTTTGAGGTCAAAAATTGAAATGTTTGTTGTAGATAAAAGTTGTTAGAGAGAGCGAAGCAATTGTATCAACATGACATTGCAACAAAAGTAGAGCAGCACAATCCTTCCTCAGTACTACCAAGAATCTAGGGTGTTGATTTTCTGACACGTGGACACAGATAAATATCAGTAAGAGTGATTTCATGGTGACTGTCTCTTTCTTGAGTTCTCACAAAGTCCCAAAATAAATTCTGTTCCCTGCATTGCATTTTTTTTCCTTATCAGGATACAGGGATATTTCCACAATAGTAACAGCTTTCAATTATTTATTCCTGGAATCAGCCTTTGGACCTGAACTATAATCTAGGATGATTGTGTAATGAGCTGTGTGGGTTTTGTTGAAAACACTGTTCATTGGTGGAGTTGTTTTGCATTGCTGTCTGGAAAAGGAAGTTTCAGATATTCTGGTGTATGCGTAGTATTTTGGGTTTGTTTTTTTTTAATTACAGATGTTAATATGCTCAGCAGAAGAGAATGTGTAGAATATTTTATTAAATATTTAGGCCAGTTTTTCAGTGTTGGATGTCTAAAAGTTAGGCATCTGAATCCACATTTAGGTACATGCATGAGTGGCCTGTTTTGACAGCTTCCAGTGATTTCAGAGATTCATCCCCCTGAAAATCAGGCTACTCATGTTACCACCCTGACTGATAGATTATAGACACCAAACTTTGTAAATGGACTAAATGTTCAAAGCTATTTTTTAATTAAAAAGGACATTTTCAGTGAGACTGCTTTGTGATGTGTCATTCGATATTCTTTATGAAAATATGCGTAAGATATGAATGACATAACTGAGATATACTTTATGCCAGATGGCTTATGTGAGATATCATTGGAAAGCTTATGATTTACTGAATGAAATTATCCAGTTTGTATGCCTGTACCATTTCTGAATCTGAAGTTAGTAATATTGACTATGTATCTGTATTTCAACTATGTTACGTTGGGTGACACCCACTGCTAACGCTTCAGGTACAACAATGGAAAAGCCAGACAGGGGTGGATGGCCCATCAGGTAGGGCAATGAGCTGTGAAAAGTTTGGCATTCCTGTGGATGCGCCATACTGCCTCTGACTTACGGATGCTGTGATACTACAGGATCAGGTAGTCTTGTCTACAGGGTCAGGAAAGTGGGGGGCAGGTTTGGGAAACAAAGGATTCCCGCCTTATGTAAATCCTATTTAAGGGCGAGGAGGAAGGCAAACAGGACCCCTCCTCTCCATAGCTTGTCTGCCCAAGAAGAAAGACTGCAAAAGGGAAGGCAAGGGGGGAGTCCAGACAGAGAGGACTCTAGTCAGAAAAGGGTTATTACTGAACTCTGAACCACAGAAGCTTTGCAAACTGCCTGCAACAATATCTAGGGTGAGAAATACTATTTGTAACCAATTTCATTAGTGAAATAGCTTAGTTTACATGTGTGATTTCATTTGCTTAGTAAAGTGCTTTGTTCTGTTTGTTACCCCTTTTACCACTTAATCTGTCTTTTATAGTTAATAAAATTGTTTTGTTTATTATTAAACCCAGTTTCTGTAATTTCTAATTGTGGGGGTAAGAAGTGTGCACACGTCTCTTCACATTGAGGGAGGGGGCAAATTTCATACAATATCTTTGTGTCTGCACTCCAAGGGAGGTGGGCATCTGAGTGCTGGAGCAAGTTGCTTAAGAGGAGTCTTTCCAGAGTGGATCTGCAGCTGGGTGTGGCCCTGCCTGTGTGTGTATTAGAGGAGATTTTGAGAGCCTGACTCAGCAAGACAGGTTAAAGGGGGGAGGGATAGCTCAGTGGTTTGAGCATTGGCCTGATAAACCCAGGGTTGTGAGCTCAATACTCAAGGGGGCCACTTAAGGCACTGGGGTAAAAATCTCTCTGGGGATTGGTCCTGCTTTGAGCAAGTGGTTGGACTAGATGACCTTCTGAGGTCCCTTCCAACCTTAATCTTCTATGAAAGGGAGCCCATGCTGGTAGAATCAGTGATATCTCAGCAAATCAGGTGGCTTCCCAAGGGATCCAACCCATCACATACTTATTTGAAATTTGGATTATTTTTTTTGGAGATATACCTATCTCCTAAAACTGGAAGGGACCTTGAAAGGCCATGGAATCCAGCCCCCTGCCTTCACTAGCAGGACCAAGTACTGATTTTTGCTCCAGATCCCTAAGTGGCCCCCTCAAGGATTGAACTCACAACCCTAGGTTTAGCAGGCCAATGCTCAAACCACTGAGCTATCCCTCCCCCCAAACAGCCAGATGTGGCCCGGCCAACACCCTCATCCGACCTCCCCCTGTTTTTTTCCCCTGACAGCCCCCCTGGGACTCCTGCCCCATCCAACCACCCCTGTTCTCTGATGGCCCCCCTCCAGGACTTCTGCCCCGCCTCTGCTCCCTGTCCCCTGACTGCCCCATCCAACTCTTCCTCTCATTCCTGACTCTCCCCCTCCCCCAGCCACCCCTTCTCCTTCCTGACTGCCCCCAGGAACCCCTGCACCCATGTTCCCCACCCTCTGACCACCCCAACCCTTATCCACACCCCTGACCACCACCACCCTGAACTCCCTTGCCCCTTACCGTGCTGCCTGGAGCACCAGTAGCTGGTGGCACTGCAGCTGCACAGCCCAGAGCACCAGGATAGGTAGCCTCGCTGGAGCCAGCCATGCCACCGCGCAGCACAGAGCACTGGGTCAGGCCATGGCTCTGCAGTTGCGCTGCCCCAGGAGCTCGCAGCCCCGCCGCCCAGAGCATTGTGCCGGCAGCTCAGCGAGCTGAGGCTGCGGGGGAGGGGGAACAGCAGAGGAGGGGCCAAGAGCTTAGGGGCCAGGCAGGCAGGTCCCGCGGGCCATAGTTTGCCCATCTCTGTCCTAGAACATGCTTTGGAATTGATCAGAGGCTGCATTCAAAAATTATTGCACACACAGAAATGCCCTTGAGTTGACAGTCAGGCTTTCACAGGCTTGGACAAAGAAAGATTTCAGAGTAGTTCTAGTAAGGAGACATGAGAACTGGCATTTTATTGTCTTCTTAGCAAAGTCAGATACTGGCCCATTACAAAATGTTTTGAAATAGCAGAAAATATTTTCCTTTACTTTTTCAACTAAGTTTTTGAGGGGAAATTATTCTTTAAAAGACATTTATTGTAAACACGTGCTTGTAGCATTAATGGAATTTTATGTTGATTTCAAGTTATTTTTTTAACTAGTCAAAGTTCAGATTTGGTGTAGGTCTTTTAATGACCACAGATCCCACTATTTGGATTTCTCTTCTGTGACATTCAAAAAATAAGTGAGTTGTCAGAATTATAAAACTATGTACTGTTTGGGTAGAGCAGGGGTCAGCAATCTTTCAGAAGTGGTGTGCCGAGTCTTCATTTATTCACTCTAATTTAAGGTTTTGCGTGCCAGGAATACATTAACATTTTTAGAAGGTCTCTTTCTATAAGTCTATAATATATAACTAAACTATTATTGTTTGTAAAGTAAATAAGGTTTTTAAAATGTTTAAGCAGCTTAATTTAAAATTAAATTAAAACGCAGAGCCCCGCAGACTGGTGGCCAGGACCCAGGCAGTGTGAGTGCCGCTGATAATCAGCTCACGTGCTGCCTTCGGCACGCATGCCATAGGTTGCCTACCCTGGGGTAGAGTATGTTTAATTACAAGTCTGTCTGTTGACTTTTGTATCCTTTGACAATGAAGCAACGCACTGATTGGCTTAAACTCAATATTTTTTATTGTACCAAATTAAATTTTTCCAGATTGTGTTGCCCAACAGGAAAATGGCAAGAACTCTAACTTTATGGAATTCTTCTGTGTGTTTTGGAAAAAAGATTGAACCTGGTTAGGATTAACATTATCAAGTAATTGGATTAAAAACTATCTCAAATACAAATGTGAAAGTAAGGCTGAGCTACAGTAGCAAGGAATTAATTGAATGGTTCTTTGTCCCATGTCTTCTGGCAGAGAAAAACTATCAGCCTTCCAAAATACATTACTTGGTAGCTCCATGGTATAGCTTTGACAGCAGTATCAAACGATTAACAAATTACCCAGCTGTGTTTATTACAATGCTGTGTTCTTTAACTGAAGTGAAGTTTAGAGTTGGCAGTTTTAATTGTCTAAAAAATGAGTATTTCTCTCTGCAGCTCTAAAATACTCAGGAATAAGTTCTATGCTACTTCACAATCAAGCCTGAATTAGCGGGAGATCCATAAGACAAAGAAATAGGCTTTTCCAGCAGTGATTTCTAGACTTTAGGCTTAAGGGCATGATATACTGAAGGAGTGACAAAAGCAAGGGTTTGTGCAGTAAACTAGACTCCATGCATCTTCAGTTACATGCTCCCTTTATGGATGTTTTAGAGCAGTAAACAACCTTTCTTGTTTAGGCAAAAGGCATTTGCCGTTGAACTGTCAGCTATAAAATGACAGTTACAGCTATATAAAGCTCACAGTGGACTGGAACTTTTGAACATAAAGCAGAAACTGATGAGACTACTTCAAATCTAGTTTCCTAAATACACAGTATCAAAAAAAGGCATTTTGATTAGATCATCATTACACAGTAGGACCTCCAGAGTAACTAACACCTTGGGAGTAGAGGTTGTTTCGAACTCTGAACAAAAGCATTATGGTTGTTCTTTCAAAAGTTTGCAGCTGAACCTTGACTTAATACAGCATTGACTTACTATGCAGCTCAGAAATGCTGTTTTTAACTGTCTTAATTTAAATGAAACAAGCACACAAACAGCTCCCTTACTTTGTCAAATTGTTTTTAACTTGCTTTTTTTTTTTTCAGTAGTTTGTGTTCAACACAATACTGTACTTGTTTTTTCCCCCCCTCTCTCTGCTGTTGCCTGATTTAGAACTGGAAATATGCAATGAGGTGTGTGGTTGCCTGGTTAGTTTGTAACTCTGTGGTTCTACTGTATATATCCTGCTTTTCTAAAAACGTGTCCTATGTCAGCAAAAAAACTCTCTTTCAAAATTAGGCTGTTGTAGAGATAAAATTGCATCTGAGGGCCTTGTCAATAAAAGCCATATAGCATTCTGTGTATGGAGGACATAAGTAGAGCCCCACAAATCTGCAGATAACCCATTTATATTTGTGGACCATGTTTGCAGACTGAATGCAGACACAAGTTTTATATCCATGCAGGGCTCTACACATGAGCACTCAGATACTGTGCTAAGTACTCTAGAAATCCCCATAAATGTAAATAATGAATGCATTTCACACTGACTTCACTTCCATTCCTGCTGGGTCCCTGTTAAGTATCTCAGGGTTGAAATTCCCAGAAGTTTTACTCTGACACATTTCAATGCCATCACTTATGGAACATAGCAAATGTTGCAAAAAGGGCTTTGTCACCACAGAAGGGGTACTCTACTCACCACTCAGTAGCTTCTGGCAATTCTGGGCATTAGCTGTGCCCAGGTCAGTGCCTCTTCCACCATTGCTGCTCTCCTGTCACTTATGGAATCGCTGTACAGCTGCTTCATGACTCAGCCTCTAGCCAGGTCAGGTCACATCCTGGTTCTACCTTCTAGGGGACTCTTTCAAAGTCTCTCTGCATAAGCAGCATCATTCAGTCTTCACACCTGCTGTCCTGACTACATCACTCCCACAGTGACTCAGGCAGTCTTCCCATTCGTTGCCCTAGCAATACCACTCTGCAATGGTTAGCAAGGGAACCCAGGTCTGCCCTCTAGTTCAGAGTCCAGTCCAGGGCCCTACAGCAAGCAGTTATGGTCTAGGACTTCATCAACCCTACCGCTCTCTTTCCTAGATTATTTCCTACCGTGCTTCGGTATGCTTATCCTTTCTTGTTAGTCAGACCCATCCCTCTTAAGCCTGCTAGCTTAAACCTTATCTCATGGGTTCCTATATCCTCCCCACCCTTCCTTCTCCCTTACCTCTGGAAGAAAGACTGCAGACCTCCTTCTTGCCACCTGAACCACTGTGGTTAGCCTCTTGGCTTGATAGAAGTTGTGCCTGTTCCCTCACAGGTGAGCTTCCTTCTCATTAGCATTCTCCATACAGCCTAAATATGCCCTATTTGCAGCTTAATTGGCTGCCTGAAGCTGATTGGGGACAAGGCCACTCCCCATCATAAATCAGAATGTCTTAAATTCACTCTAACCTCTACCTGGCATCCTAAGGGCCATTCTGACATGTGGGGATCCCCAATTAGAGGTGTTCTAACCATAGCACTTTACACAGAGTGTAAAGGAATCATGCCTGAAAAGGTGAGTGGCATAGGAATTGCTATGGTAGCTTTTATGCCACTCAGTGATTCCCCCACATGCTGGGGGAAGCCTCCACTGACATCAGCATTATGGCTGTTGCACCACTCCGGCAGCCATGGGGGGGGCTATAGAGTAGTATCTTTTGTTTTATTGAATTTTTTTAACTTTTCAGTGCCCTGGCTGGGCAGGAATTCCAATCAGAGTCTGGAAAGGTCTCTTCAGTCACCTGTGTCCATTGTAGTTGTAAGAGCTTGTCTTAGGAGGCTGTTGCACTGTCTGACAAATCCCATTGTTTGGACGTTTTCCTGGTATTCAGCCAATCTTTTTTTCCTTTATTACATCTCATTATTACCTTTGCATATTACAGCCCCCCATTACCTCCCATAATTAAGGTCAGCATACAGTTGACTTTGCGCAAGTGGCTGTAAATTACCTTCACACACACCCCTTCCTTTTTATTTACCCAACCCCATCATTATGAAATTATGAATCGTGCCTAAATTTTAGGTCTAATTATTTAAGATGAGAAGTATTGTCAGTGGAAGACTACTTAATAATATATGGTATTTTACTGTCACTCGCAGCAGTTAAGTTAGAAATTATTGTTCTAGGCAAAGTTCCTGCAACTGGCTCCAGGTGAGAGATTTGAATGCATTTAGTGAACTGTAACAAGGAATCCTAATCATTAGACTCAGAGAGCTTATCAAAGCTAGAGAGGAAGAGTGTAGCACATTGGAACATTCTTGTTGTAATTCTAACATTAAATAAAAAGTACATGAATAAAGATAATTTTCACTGATGTGCATAATAAACTGGTAAATTTGACCAACTTCTCTTGCATCAAAGTAATATAAAACCAGTACATACAAACTGTATTTCATGAAAAAATATACATCATTATCATGACTAATCAAGACAGAATGGTGGTATCTGTAAAAATATGCCACTGAAGGTTCCTACGAAACAAAGTGCACCTCAGTATTGATGAACAATCCTTGGCCAGTCTTTGGCTAAATAAATTGGGGCTTTGATGGCAGAAAGCTTCCTAGAATTCTCTTTTGTACTGAAAGAATCCTAAAAAGAGTGGAAGAAATTACAGGTCTTGTTTGTTTTCAGTTTCTTGTCCAAAACCGGTACAATCATGGAAAGCTCCTGTAGAAATCTCAGGCTCAGTCCACCTTCTGGACAAGTGTTTGTACAAACTCTCACACTTTATAAGGAAGGACAGGTGCATTCTGAGAAGAGATGCATTTGTTTTACTAGTCTTGCAGTGCTACAAATCTCAGATCAAATTCATACTAGAAATTATATTTTGTGTTTATTTTCAAATTGTCCCAGAGTATCCTAGGCACTTTACAGAATCATATAAAAAGACCAAGTCCTTATCCCAAAGAACTTACAAGCTAATAGTCTGCTCCTGCTTCCATTGACATCAGTGATGCGGAACCAAGCACTAAAACCTTGTTCTCTGTGCAGATAGTCCCCTGCACCGACCAAAGCTCATTGCAGGATCAGGGCCAAGGGATGTATCTACACTACCATTTTTCTCTCAAAGTTTTCGACCTTTGCAGCCAACGCGGCAACTTCAAACGCATAGCATTGATGGAAGTACGGTGTAGATAGGTCTCCAGGCTCCTGCAGGTGTGTTCATCACTTAACTCATCCAGAGCAGATGTAGAAGACATGAGAATAAAACTGCTGGCACTTTTTCTACACTAGAGCTGCAATGGTTTTAGCACTGGCAGGAAGTTTTAGGGAGAAAAGACTGGTATAGACAAGGCCCAATTTTAGATGACCGCAAGAAAAGGATGGCCAGGGAAAGGAGTATGGGAGAGCAATGGTTACAGGCATAGGATTACACAGTACCCTGATGGCCATGTGTGCTCATCTTGAGGTTCTGTTACATATATTGCTTCTGTTTGTCATTCAGATAAGATACCTATATGTCCCTTGTCTTGTCTTGGGATACGTCTACAGGGAGGTGTAATTCCCAGCATAGGTAAACATGCACATGATAGCACCTTAAAATAGCAGAGTGGCTGTGGCGGCTCGGCCTGGCCACTCTTTGTTTGTACCTGGAGGTCGGGCAAGAGTGTACTCAGGGCAGGTCTACACTACAGTGCTACTTCGGCACAGCGGCACCACTGTGGTGAAGACATGTTATGCCGATGGGAGAGCGCTCTCCCGTTAGTGTAATTTCTCCACCTCAGTGAGCAGCGTAAACTCTGCAAACAGGAGAGCGTCTCCTGCCAACATAGCGCCAGTGTAGACAGTGAAACTTATCTCACTGTGGGAGGGGGGGAGGGAGAAGCATGTTTCCACACCCATGCATAATGTAAGTGAGATCAAATTAAGCAGGAGTGTAGACTTGCCCTTAGGCAGCTTGAGCAGAGCTAGCATATGTAAGTGTACCCAGACTAGGAATAACACCTTCCAGCTTCTATGTAGACATGCCCTGTGTCATAGTCCTTCCCATCAGTGAAGCAGCAGGTATTTAAGGAGCAGCTCTTTTTGGTTAACTTTATTTTAGCAATAAATCTGTAATTGCACTAATCAGTTTTTTTAACCTATAAAATAAAATTTTCTGTAAATTTTAAAGCATAGATTTCTTGTCACTTTAAAAAAATGGGATTGCTTTGTTCCTTTGTCTCATTTTTTTTAGCCTATTTGCAAAACTGAATTTTGGATGTGCCAGCAACTAATGTGGTAGGGCAGCAAGACAGTAGCAATTAACTGCCCAGATATGCTACGTAGCTAGATTACTTAGATGTCTGTGTGCCAGAGCAAATCTCCACTACTCCCAATCTTCCACTGGCCTAGGTGAGGGCTGCCCCTTAGCTTTTGCCAGGGCTGAGTAGGCCTGAGTCAGCGAGCTGCATCTGGCTCCCTGCAGCCACTGTGCTCCACTATCTATCTCTAAGCTGCATATTGACCTAGTGGAGAATCAAGGCCATGGGGCTACTTACATTTTTACATGAAGACACAGGATTAAACGCTTTGCTGAATTAGGCCTTTGGGTTCTAGTGCTCTCCACAACCTCTCTAATCACTGGATTCTTGGTGCCCTGATCCTATTGTGAGTGGTTCTAGTCTCTGATTTGCTGATCCTTGTGTCAGTCATACTCCATCAGCACTGTGAGGTGGGGAGTGTTGCTTTTTTCGACAGGTAGAGAAAAGAATAAAATGTAGCTTGGTAAATTTAGCCAGCAGCTGTTCAATATTTAGTGCTTGAATGTACTGTAGAAAAAAAAATGATTGGAAATAGCCTGTTGTGTTGTCTTAGCTGTGTATTAAACTCTTAAGTATGGTTTCCACATATCAATAATGTCACAATAGCTGGCGTTTTCAGTCACTAGTGAAGCTAAAGTATCTCTCACACCATTGGAGCATGTGGCACTGTTCCAACTGTTGTAACAAATTTCCCAAACCTCAGTTAAAAATAATGCAATGACCAACCTTTTTGATTTAACAATTTTCTCCTTTGAGTGTATTTACTGTTACAGTGTTATCTTATTTCTGAAGTTGTAGCAGTGTTTTCTCAGCTGTGAGAGGGCTGTTGAATATTGTACCAATAGGGCACTTTCTTCCCCTCTTATAAAGGTGAGAATATTCTAATCTTCAAAACAGCATTCTCCTCCCCACATGTAACCTTATCCTTTTACATAGGACTAATAGAACATAGAAGATAACACTAAATAATAAGTGGACAGTTATTGCACTTAGATGCTGGGCTATTAACTGATAGGTGCCTTGTTCCGAGATGGTGAGTGATTACCAGATTGGCTCAAAGCTAGACACCATAGCAGAACTTAATTGTGACTGATTCATTTGGCTGAAATATGTCGCTCTTGTAATTCAGTCATTTCATTAATCTGATTGAATGCCATCCAGCCATTAGAGTTGTGTGAAAGAAAGGTAGCTAACGCATGAGGCAAGAACACTAGCCTCTGCATTAGACTATAAAATAACCATTAGGACAACTAATGCTGAAATTGAATCGCTTCATAGAAATTTAGTTTCCAAGCATAATAATTAGCTATAAGCCTGATGAATATCAAGAATTAATTAAAACTTTTCAGTGGCCTGGGTGGGTTTTAAATATTATCATTATTGCTCCAGTATTTTTAGTTCTTATGCTAATTGCTTTTTAGAAAGCATGAATGGAATAATCTACAGTAGCGATGTGAGGTACAAACAATTTACTGCAACATTAAGAACTATTGCTTGGCATCCTTCTAAAATTTATCTGCAGTTTTTGTTAAACTCCTTTGTACATGCAGTACAAATCAAAAGGACATGGGTCAAGGTTTTCAGGCCCAAATTTTATCCGTAGTATTTCTTTTCAACAAAGTTAAGAATTATAAGCTGGAAGCTGTCTACTTTTATTTTTGGTAAAGGGACAATAGCTACAATACCACCAGAGATTATTTTTAAAATTTATTTAAAAATGCTAGCTAGAACTCCTGATTATTTTTGCAATATAAAGAAAAGGCCTCAAACAGACTAATTATTTAATACATAAAACAGTCACTGATTAACAAAAATGAATAAGCTATGAATTATAACTGGAAGAGAATTCATAATTAAAATCAGCATTTGGCTCTCTCTTGAATGTCATCTTAAGGCTAAAAATGCTTCCATGTTTATGACACAGGATATTTGGATGCGTGATGATGATGAAAAAGTTCCTCTTCTGCGTATTAAAGCAGGAAAGAAACTAGTTTATAATCAGACATGAGTGCTCGTATTGCCACTTTCTCAAGCTATGTTACTCTGCACAGCCGTCAGCGTGGATCTCATCAAGAGAGGAATCTGCAAATGTAAAATCAAAACATTACCTTAAATTATGGTTTTGTAGAGACTTACTTATATTTTTTAAATCAATGCCTGCTTTATGGAGAAAGGGTTTTGTTTTGGATATTTGTGAAGGGATGTAGATGAACTCTCACATTTTTATAGCATTAATTCTAACATCCCAGCAGTTAGGAAAGTGCTAGCTCATTATTTCATAAACAGTTTAGTAATATTGACATCAATTCAGCTGCTAGAAAATTTGTATAACATGCTCTTTCCTTCCTGAGGAAAATGTCTGTAATATAACCATTTTTAAAATATACAGCATTTAGTAACACAAATATATAAATATGGGGGTTCCTATTAATTTGGAGGTGTTTTTACAATAGATTAAATTCCTTATCCTCCCCCACAAGAGAACCTTAAACTTTCCAGTGTAGGGAGTACAAAATTTTACTCTATATTATCCTAAACAAGTGACAGTAAACATGTAACAGCTCAACACTACTACACTTGTTAATCACACTTTAAGATACTTTTATAAATAATTTTATAAATGGTTAATAGGTATTACAGACTAGAGTAGTATATTTTACAGTTGGGTATAAGCACATCCATAGATGGTGTTTATAGCTGGCTATAAGCCATGGTTACAAACAAACAAACAAACAATCTGTTCACCTGTTGCAGCCTAACAATCTCTAAATCAATTAAGCACTTATCAAAACATCTATTAATTGTTTATTATATTAACCCTTTATAAACTATTCATAAATGTGCCCTTAATATAAATTGCGACAATTTTTTTCTAATACCCCAGAGCCAGTGAGTGAGTGTGAGGTATAATTTCTTTTTTATATGTGTGTTCCATGTAACTGGAAGGACAGAACACAGAAGCTTACTGTCGCTACATACTCCAAAACACAAAGATGGGAATTGTGTTTAATACAGTGATGGTCCAATGAATCCATCACATTGCCAGAACATTCAAAAGGAGTAAGGTCCTGATTCAGCTAGATACCTATGTACAATGCCTAGTTTTAAGCAGTAATCCCCCACTGAAGTCAATGAGAAGCTTGGCACCTGCTAAAGTCATGTAAATGATTGATATTAAACATAAAACTGGTAAAAAGTTAATCACTGCAGATGTTATTTACAAAGGTACAATTGATTCTCTCTCCCTCTCTCTTTAAATAGTGCTGGCCCTAAAGGAGATAATATTTATGAATGGAGATCAACAATACTTGGACCTCCAGGTTCTGTATATGAAGGTGGTGTTTTTTTCCTGGATATCACATTTTCATCTGATTATCCATTCAAGCCACCAAAGGTAAGGGTAAGGTTTTTATTTATAGTAACCAAGATTTTTAAAAATGACTGGTGATTTTTGGAGAAAGGCCTTGATTTTCAGATGAGTGCTCAGCACTTTCTGAAAATCAGGCCCCTTTAAGATGTCCTAAAAGATGCCCCAAAACCACCTTTGAAAATCTTGGCAAACAATGTCAAGAAATATGTCTGCTTCACAATTCATACTGTTTTTTTTCCCCAACTTTCCTAATGGTCAGTTGAGTGATAATTCTAAAGTAATTGGTCAGATGTAATAGGTAGGGTGACCAGATGTCCCATTTTTAAATGTACAGTTCCGTTTTGGGGGATTTTTCTTATATAGGCACCTATTACTCCCTACTCCCTGTCCCCTTTTTTCACAGTTGCTATCTGGTAGCCCTAGTAATAGGTGAAAAACTAATTCCAATAAAAGATATCTTCTCTTTACACATAAGTTTCATAGCAAACAGTAACAAAAAGAAAGGATGTTAGAACTGAATAAATTCAACTAAAAAAATGTTACATTGTACCTTCCAGTTGGCTAAGAATCCTATGACAGTATCCATTATTATAAAATGTCAGTGTAACTGAAACTGATTAGATTTGCCTTTTTGACTGCACTGCACATTGAAGTGTCTTTATTTATTTATGTATGTTGGTTCCTTGGGGCACAACATAAAAAATAATGCATTCTCAGACTTCCCAAAAAGCACAAAATACAAACCATAATGTTCTTTGAAGTAAGTTTGTTTTCATGGAACGACAAAGAGTTTTTGCGGAATATTTCTAATTCCACATCAAGATTATACTATTATGTGAGTTGGATGAGTTTCATGAAACATTCATATGTGTCTCCCAAAGTACAGTAAAATTAAAATGGAAGTTTTACTCATCTCTGCCATGAACTGTGGCTTCTGCAACTAATGCATTGAAATATTTCTCACTCATTTTGTTTATGCACAGAAATCATTTTCATACTATACGAATATTAATCTGAAATCAATTAAAACAGAAGGATGATGGCACTTACTGCAGTAGAAATGTGTTATAGTAATTCCTGCCTAACAGGGATGTGATGATGATTTAGTATGCAAAATGCTTAGATACTAAGGTTGCACAGTTAGGTACAGAAAAGTAAGGAAAAGACAAAGCTAAGATTACACATGCAAGCCATTTTTTCATATGTATGCATTGCAATAATTGTAATATAGTCTTGCTCATGATCAAACTGTTACTCAAACACAATATAATATTTATACTGAATACACGCTGTATTTGTAGTACTATGTATGACTGTGTGCATGCCAAAGAGTCTGTAGAAAAGTGATTTACCTACCAGATGTGCAGTGAATGAGGCCAAAGCTCCCGCAGAGTTACAATGAATGAAGCAAAATGTACACTTTAATAAGTGCATTTTACAAAATATGCAGTGAACGAGAAAGGTCTCTGCAGAAGTTCTGCTCCATTCAGAATGCATCCTTCAAAACTTCTGCTACCCAAAAGCTAGGGACAGGCTATTCATAGATAGCATTTAACGATTTTTGTCTGTAACTTTAGGTTACTTTCCGTACCAGAATCTATCACTGCAACATCAACAGTCAGGGAGTCATCTGTCTGGATATTCTGAAAGACAACTGGAGCCCTGCTTTGACTATTTCAAAGGTTTTGCTGTCTATTTGTTCTCTCTTGACAGACTGCAATCCTGGTAAGCAAATTCTAATTTACCAAGCATGAACTCTTGCTCATTTGCTGCAAAAAATGTTTCAATAGATGATTCTCTGCTGAATAATTCTGTCATTCTAAAAATAGATGTTTGAGATTAGAGATTAAAACCCCTTGTTTTATTTAAATCCATCTAAACTTGTATCATGGCAAGATTGCTCCCTGTAATAGATTTTCTGGCCTTTGCATAGCCAGTGCCAAGATCTGCACTTCAGCCCTTAGCTCTCATATGGCTTTTTTCACTGATCCGTCTTTAAGGAGGGTAAACAGCATTATCCCATTTTACAGAAGGAAGAAATGGGGTTACAGAGAGTTGACATGACTTGCCCAAGCGTACACGGCAGGTCAGTGGACAATCCAGAAACAGAACTCAGATCTCCTGACTACCAGTCTATTACATTAACCGCTTGATTATATGAAAAACAGCTTCCTGTTCAGCCTCCTTAAATATATTTTTTGGGGAGACGAAGAGAATAAAATGAAAATTTGTAAGAGGTGACTGTTTCAAACAACTCCAAGACCGTGAAACTGGAAGGAATACGGCCCAATACTTTTAAAATCAATGGATTTACACTAGGTTAAATGGGAGCAGGATTTGGTCAAGAGTTTTATCATGAAAGAGCCTTGAATTCATTAATATACACAGCACTATGCATCCAGCACTTTGCATTCATAAAAAAATGCTGTAAATTAGTACATACAGTTACTCTATGAAATATCTAAGTTTTCATGTTTGTTCATTTGAAGCTACACTCTGTTTTCAAATAAAGGAAGGAGGAAAGCAAAGAAGGTGAAGTGTTAATGGTGAATCCTATCCCTGTAAACAAACAACATTTCAGCTTCCCTGCTTTTCTTTCAAGTTGTTAAAGGGGTTGAGTTGGGAGTGAGTTGACCAGGGCAGGGAGCCAGAGCTCAAATTGAATGAGACTGAGGGAGAGTGCTTTCCCTGGTGCTACCCTGCTGGGGCCTGGATACCTGCACCTCGCTGCATGGGTCTGTTTTTCGCAGCGTAGACATACTCTGAGGGACTAGTGAGGAGGTTCTTTACAGAGAATGGGCTTCCAGTTGAGGCGGAAGAATCTGGTGCGACTGTCTGAAAATTTAGCTTGGAAGTAACCAACTGTTCTTTTAACGGTGTCATGAGGAAATCTTTCAGACCATGCTTTTGTCACCTCTGACTGGTGATGTGTTAATCTATACAGGAGCAGTTTGGCCTCGTGTGGCATGTGAAGTTTCTTTTTTTAAGTTTAACATTTTAAAAGTGTGAATTATATATACATTGCATAATATCAAGCTGTTCCACACACAAAAGGCTCATGGGTTGCTTCTAGTTTTACACAACTCCTAGCCTGTAACTGTTGTTCAGACAGTCAGCTAAAATGAAAAGCTATAACGTTAAACACAGATGTCTGTCTGTCTTTTAAATAAACTAAATGCTGGCGCTTGCAGATAATCAAAACAGATTAAAATCCTTCCTATTCATTCTGCTTTGGGTGTTCTTGAAAATGGCTTGTGTGTCAAGACCTCTGCTACAAAGCCTAGCATTTTCTGGCCTAATAAAAACAGTGTACTGGGAAGCAAGTAATTTTTAAAGTGTTTCCTTTTTTAATAGAACGATTTCTAATGTTTTTCTTCCCTATCTTCCTCTCCTTTTACCCCAAACCATTACAGCTGATCCTCTGGTCGGAAGCATAGCCACTCAGTACCTGACCAACAGAGCAGAACATGACAGGATAGCCAGACAGTGGACCAAGAGATATGCAACATAAATGACAAACTACTTGTGCTCTGTGAGGGTGCAGAAGGCAACTTTACAGTGTGCAACAAATCTTTATAGCCTTTACAATACGGACTTCTGTGTATATGTTATACTGATTCTACTCTCTGCTTTTATCCTTTTGAAGACTGGGATTCTGCCCCCTAAAAAAAGGTAAATGCTATCAGGAGTAGAACTTTGTAGCTGTAGATTAGTTATGTTTAAAAAGCCTACTTGCAAGTCTTGCTTCTTTGGGATATCAAAATGTATTTTGTGATGTACTAAGGATACTGTTCCTGAAGTCAACCAAATATTATAGTGCATTTTAGCCTAATTCATTATCTGTATGAAGTTATTAAAGGTAGCTGTAGATTACTAGGAATTATGTCATTTGTATTAAACCCAGATCTATTTCCAATATGTGGTACATGCTGTTGTGAAAACTGTTTTAACTTTTACCTTTGTCAGTTTGTAATGAAAGGATTTCCTTTTCCCCTTTGTAGCTCAGAGAGCACCCAGTGTATCATCTCAAACATAATAAACATGTTCCCCAAGGAGCAGTTTCTTTGTTTTCCTAATTTAAATTAGAATTGGAGTGAATTTAAGTATAACCATGATGCAAAGCTATTGTATCACAGGTCCCGATGGATCATCTGGTAAATTAATATACACAAGCAAAGGCTTGCTATTAAATGTATGTCTATGGATTGTTTAAAAGTAAACATTTTCCAGTGGATTTTTTTTTTTTTAAACAGAAAATATTTTCCTGTTTTGGGTTTTTTTTTTAAAACTAACAAGGTTATTTAAGTTAAAATGAGAGCAGTTAGTGAGAGGTTGCTATGACAGTTACTGTGGATACATTATATGGGCCCAATCCTGCTTCCATAATAGTCAGTCTGAGTTTTCCATTCATTTGTTCAGTTGGAGCAGGGCCAGGCTCTTGATAGCTTGAGCTTCATTTCTTAATTTTAAATGGCAAAAATGTGGCTCGCCCAGCCAGAGAACTGCTATTGTCCATTGAAAAAAAGAGTCTTCCAAAGCCCACCTGGAGGCTTTGTCAGCTCTCTGGGAAAGAAAGGAATAGAGGAGATTTAGGCAGGGATTATATGATATGAGAAGAGATAGGAAACACTTGTGGGAAAGTGCATTATTGCAAGTGAAACTGAAAATTAGAAGAGAGACTTAGACTTCTCACCAGGAAATCTTATGTGCAACAAAAATGCAAGTGTATGTTCTATACAGTTTGACAAGTACAGTCACTGATTTTCTCTTTAGGATGTTGATCACTGTAGTGATGACCCTTGAGTAATAGAGTTCAGCTAAAGTGTTCATTGATCCCTTTAAAACTAACTTACAAATTGGCTCCTGTTTTAAAAGTAATTCTCTCCTATGTGACCTTGTGTTTTTGGAGATGTAGCTCTTCCATTACTAAGATGTTCTGTACATTAAATGTATAGAAAGCAGAATTTCAAGGTTTTAATATCAAAGCAGTGGAAGAATTTGAAGATTATCCATAGTTAATTATCACTGTTAAATCCCTGTTCTTGGGTCAAGTGGCCTTTAGCATGTGTCATTTGCTCTGCTCTAAATATTTGTAGAGTTTCCTCAAGGTGGCTCAAAGGACTATATATCCCATATATCTCTAACTAGATATATTTAGGAGCTGTGAGGTGGATTTGGAGCTTGGGCTGTGAAAGGGAACAAGGAATAAGAGTTAGGGAACTGACCAATACAGTGGAGATCTTTGTGTGGTAATAAACTAGTGCAAGTGAACAAAGTACTGGGAACCACTGCTGAACGCAACCTCAATTTCTCACTACAGCGTTGTACGTAGTGAGAAATAATACATATTGGCAAAGAAACATGCTTCTAAGAACCAAGGAACGATGCTACATACAAAAGATAACTGAAGTCTGGAGAGAGACTTCCAAGACCTTGATGATCACTGTACGTAGAAGAATGCATGCACAACACTCCACTGAATTTCCAATAAGGGGCAAAATATATATTTCACATGTTAAATATGTGACCTACAGAATTCAGATATTTATAATCACAAAAGATGTTATAAAAGAGATGTAATTCTTATTTTAATGTACTTGGTTTCATATCACACATCAGACTTCAAATACCTAGGTGTACAGATGGGATGCCTTCTTAACATTGCCCCATTCTATCCTTCCTAGACATTTGGTCCTTTTCTCTGAATTCCCATCCTTTTGTTGGTTTGTCATGATTCTGTTCTTTTTAATGTAGTTTGTGTATGTAAATTTTATATTTACTGAAGTAAAGGTTGGTTTTGTGTAAACAATTAAACTTTAAAAATAAGCTAATTTTGTTTCTTAACTTCTCTCTGCTAAACCAAGCAGTAGAAAGAAAATTTGTATTGTTAAATAAATCAATTAGTTGTTAAATGAGCATGTGTGTCTGTTTCCCTAGGGTTGGGGAGAAATCTCCTCCAGTCCTGACTGTATCTGAGAACTGCTACAGCCAATTTGAAATGCTAAATCAAACGAGAAGTTGAAGTGTATAACAATCCATTTTCTTAGCTCTCCTAGTGCTAATAATCTCTCCTGGCAAATCACTGTAGCTATGCATGCTTTTATTTTATTAAAAATCCAGTTCTCTGATTTCCTATCTCCAACTGCTAGTGCTGGCTGGAAAATGTCAACACCAATGACATTTTGGCAAAAAACATTTAACATTTCAAAATTCCCCCTCCTCCTTTTCTGGACCTTCTGTTTCCTCTCCAGAATCTACATGATTTGCAAGTCAAACACAGTGAGCTCAACGAGCGCTCTGGTTCCAGCTCTTTTGCACCATTTGGAAAGCTACCCTAACGGGGCAGCTAGGGATTCCCCATCACAGGAAATCCTCACACAGAGGACTAGTACAGGCAGTTTTGTGCCACCCTTTTCAGCATGAGCTTGTTGGAGAGCAGGGAGGGAAAGAAAGGTGCATGCCAGAGTAAATGGAGATTTGCACTTTGCCAGCTTCTTGTCCACTACAGCCACCGCCTCTGCCTGCAGGCAACATAACTTAGGGCAGCTTTGGAGCTGCTCTAAATTATGCCCAGGCCATTTTCAGAAATACTGTAGTATTCAGTTTCCCATTAAAAATGATAGATTTAAAGGAACAGAAAGCTGTTGATATACTAAAATATCCTTATTTGTATATTTACAGAAGCTCCTGAATTATTCATAATATTTATCCTTATAAAGCATCAGCTAGCTAAAAGGAATGTGCTCTAATACAGTGTAGGCCATAATGCTCTTTGATTATCAGAAATACATCACTGGAAGAGGAGGGTATCACTCGAGGCTAGATTGTGAGAATGTAGTTGGCCCAGAGCTGCACTGCTCCACAAGCAAGCCTGAGACTGAATTAGCTCACAGCCACAATCTGCTCCCTTCCTTCCTCACTCTAGGAGGAGGTCTGTGCGAGCCTGTTAGCAGGTGCAGATTTGTTCTCATTCTGCACTGGCTCAGCTGAATGTTGGGAGAGCATCATGCAGGGTAGAGTCAAGGCTCTGCCCTTTGCCAGCCTACCTGGGGGAGTGGGGGAGAGAAAAGCTGCAGCCCCAGGGGGTTCTCCCCCCTCCCCCCCATGTTGTGACTTGTGAGGTGGATACAGAACAAGTCACAGTCCTGCCCTTCACAGTCATCTTATAACAATGCATTGACATACTTGTTCAAGGGATTTATGATTTAGCTAAACATTTACCTGCATATCTCTGCAGCTCCAAAGGGCTTCCTGCTGATCCTGCATAGGCCACCACAGAGAGCTGCAAGGAAGAGGGCCAAGGAGCTGGCAACTGTAGTTACACTTTACATTAATCCTGTGGCCCCAAAGTCCCTTGGGCTCAACTTGTGTGGGGAAGCAGAGCTACTTCTGCTTCTCGCTACAAGTATTGTCTCCTATTCCCCACACCTTGGCTGTGGGTAGGAGGATGGATTTCACATCTCCAACCCACCTGCTTGTCCTCACTAGAGCCTGACTACTGGAGATGGATCTGGGAGAAGTGGATTCCATGCATACAGAATACAACAGCTTTGAAGGCAGTAACTGTAGTAGGAGAAAGATGGGATTCTATTAATCTATAGAAATACTAGAGTACTTATGTAACCTTTGTCATAGATAGGAAATCAGATATAAAATGTTGCATCTCTGGAGTTGCTTTTGGGGTTGCCTTTTTGCAGATATAAAATGCCATTATCAACCTTTGCTGGAGGTCTCAGAATACCCTGACCAGCTGGGGAGGTGAGTGATAATTGCTAGAATGTTAGTAGTACTGTACTTTTGTGCTTGAGGTGCAGCAATTTGAGTAAACAAGGAGCTAGACCACTGTTGGCCCTAACATATCCTGCAACTGTGCCTGTTGTCATTATCCCTAACTCCAGATACAAAATTGAGTGGCAGCAGAGATGGATTACAGTTTTGTGGGGCCCTGGGCCAGAGCAAGTGGGGGCTTCTCTCTACCCCTTCTGCCTGCAGCCCCCCCAGCACTCCTGCCAGGTAGGGGGTGCAGGAGCACTGGCCGGGTGTGCAGGCGGACCAGGTCAGGTCACCAGGCCATTCCAATTGGGGCCTGGGCCCCGTTGCCCCAGTGGCTAATCCACCACTGAGTGGCAGTTGTCTGTCAAATGGGCGTTAGCTCTCCAAGGTACACCAGTAAACCCGGAAGGGAGATTTTTTTATTTTTCTGGTACTGGCTGTTTGTAGGGGTAATATGTTCTTTACAAAGTAATAGCAACATACACTAGGAAGGTTGCATTGCACAGAAAGGGTCCCTGATAGCTAGTTATCAACCTGCTTCTGCATGAAGCAGGTGAAAACAGCAGCCAGCTCATGTCATCAATCCGGGCTTTGTCTCTCTCTGCAGAATAAACAGCAGGTCATCATTTCAAGAGGAGCTCCAGATGGCAAAAATTCCAGGCTCCACTGAATGAGCTGTCATAGATGAGATTTTGGGGATCTGATATAGGTAGCTAATAAGAGTGAGCCTCAGTCCTGTGGGAGACCATTTTCCGGTATGCACCAACTGGACATATTCCCAAAGCAAACCATTGAGTTAGACATCAGCGATCTAAGATTTATCTGAGGAACCACTCAGCAGCAGTAGGAAAGGATATATAGGGACAATAAATGGAAGCTAAATGAAACTGCTGAAGTACAATTGTGCATGGTGGGATTACTTTCAGCCAGTGATTGCAGCAACCTGTCTTTGTGCTTATATATTCCAGTACTTTAGATGTCCTTTATATTTATGAAAATTTGGATCAGACTGCAACTTGCTATTTTATGGGGGGGGGTTTTCACTTTTTCGCTGGAGCTAAATATGCTAACTGTTCATTATCAGAATTATTGTTGCATATTTTTAACAAATAGTTTTCATTCAGCCGTGCACCCCAATGTACCATTGTTGAGTTCCAGTTAAACCGTTTTATAACTATGGATTTAATAGCAGTAAGAAACACATTCATATAATCTACCTTTTAAATTGCACAAATAGTTTTAGTAGATATTTTAATGGAATATGATTTGAATTATTTCCCTTAAGTTAGACAGCACAAGTCAAAATTACATAGTGATTTTCCTTGATGATTATGCTATGTGTTACCTTTTGCAAAGATGTAGGTTATCTAGTTTGGTCTATAACATAAGCAACTAATTTACCTTCACCGAACATAACCACAATTTTGTATTGCCTGCAGTATAATATTTGATCCAAGCATTTCTAAAATAGCTCAGGAAAATTAAACCAGAAAATGGATTGTTGTTGTTTAAGGGAAGTAATATTAAGTGAATCCTGGAGGGATCAAAACTAGGCAGGATTTCTATATTTCTTGAGATATATTATTGACTTAGTTATGGAGACTACTTGCTTTGCAGTCCTGAACATGAAAGGTGTCAGAGGCAGTCAAATACACTAACTAGCTAGCTACCAAATCCAAAGGTTGTTAGCTTTGCTATGGATTTTCACTGACATGAGTCCAAATAATAATAATAAATAATATGAAGCTGGCCATTATGTGAAAAGTGATGATGATAAAAAAAAATACTGAACTTTGCATTAAAAAGTAAAAGCTAGGACAAATCAAACATTTAGTCCCAAATATTGGTCTTCAGGGGATTGACAGAACTATGAACTTTCATGGAAGTTGCACAGCTAAATGAAATATTTTGTAAATTTCTCCTTAATGAGTTTTATTTTGGTTTCAAACCTAACTTCATTGGGAGATGTGCATAAATAAGGCCATCCATTCAGAATTTTACACAGCCCAATTTAAACATTTTGGCCTTCAAGCTGGATTTTCTGAATGGCACTTGGCTTAGTTCATTTTCTGACAGGGACCCTCTACAGTCCTGAGAAGCCCTCTCTTTTAACCCAACCTAGTCCAATTTCATTGCTTTAACCTAGGTGATGAGGACTGAAAGAGACTTCATCAGAGCCCCTCAGCAACAGTTGTTTAATCAGCTGAAAGGGTGATTTCTAACTGACTTAGGACACTCCTGTAGCAATTGCAGACTGGCCTATTTCCTTGGTGCTGTGATGGGAGTATCCTAAACACCTTTGGAGGGTCTGGCTTCTTGTTACTGGCTGGGAAAGAACCTTGTTCCTGGCACATTTAGGAGAAGGCTCTTCACTTTTAGTAAAGTGCTTTAGAAATGGCCACCTGCCCCTGCCAACACCCCTCATTTCCACATGGTTGTGAAAGGGAAAGAAGTTCTGTTATCTCCACTTCACCTGGTTCCTTGAGGGAGCAATTGTGAGAAACTCTGGCAATGTCCCATCAGCTCTTTGTCCACTGTTTTACCAGGTAGATCTCAGCTTTCAAAGCATCTCCTGGCTTCCACCAGGAAGTGATCTGGTGATTGTAAAAAATAAGTTACCATCTAAAAACATAACAGCATTTTGTTTTAAGAGACCAGGTTGGAGGTTTTCGAGCATGTGGGTGAGGGTTACAATAACATTACACGCTGGGGCATGTCAGGTATATCCTGATCAGTGAGCGGGCTGGGGTTAGTTAATAAGGACACTGAAAGGTTCACATACTGGCATTATAGACAGTGGTGTTTCAGTCATAGGTAGACTGAATGTCTACATTCCCAGTTTGAAGGAGTATTTGAATGGCCAAGTCCACTTCTCCCCTCCCCCAAATATGCTAGGGGTGCACGGCTGAGAATGAAAGCCCTACAGCCCCACTGCACATGAAGGGAGAAAGGGAAAAGCCAGAAACTCCCCATACAATATGAGGGAGAGGTGGGAGGAGGGAGAGGGGGATAATCCTCCTATTTGCTCTTGGTTTCTGTGAGTCAGGAAGAAAGATCTCTGGCTACTTAGTTATTTATCAGAGGTGGAGAAAGGGTTGGAAGGTTTTGCCTCTGCTCAGAACAGGCTTTCCCTGGAGATTCCCCATTGTTGGGCTTAATCAAGTTGTAAGAGCTTTTCTTTTAGAATAATTGGCAGTTTTATCATGTTAGATGAAATAAATCTCCACTAGATGTCAGCATAGCACAGTTTAGAGCCATATACTTGACAGCACTTGAAGTTATGTAACACACTGGCTCTCCTGGAAATGAGCTTTATAGAAGCCAAGGTGCTTGAGCTTACATGCCTTTCCTTCCAAATGCTTTTTTTGTAAATAGGATATAAAATATAACTTTGGAAGGAAAAGCTGCCTGTAGAAGGCTGGGGATTCAGGTAATTTGTAATGGGACAGTGCAAGGTTCACCTCCAGGTCACCAGTTCAATGATACCTAGTAAGCACTGCCTGGAAATTGTTTCCGTATGTTGGCTGTGTGACAGCCAGGCTCCATGAAGTTCTTAGTGGGCATGGATAAGAGCACAATTGCTGTCAGGGCCAGCAGACAGGTCCAAGGAGCCATGGGTACAAGGTGACCAGATACGTGTTTTTAAAGGGACTTTTTCTTATATAGGCACCTATAACCCCTCCCCCATCCTGTTTTTTTCACAGTTGCTATCTGGTAACCCTACATGGGTGTGGAGACTGAATGCCTCCTGAGGGACTCTCTCCAAAGCAGAGTTGAGGCCTATTGATGGGGTGGTGTGATGAAGCTTGCACTCCTGTTGCCTTTGCATTACCTGGCCTCCTAGTAAGCAGAAAGCTTTATTCTTCACTGTTGTCAATCTGTCATCCTCCATAAGCACTAAATTCAGTTAAAAAGTATTTTTTTTACTTTGTTCAGAATGGGAAGACCCTGCTACAGCCTTGTTAAATAGAGGTCTTCAGCACAATACTCGTCTTACCCATTCTCATAAAACAGGTTTGAAACCTACAATAGTAAAAATATTCTTATCAATATAAGAGGATGGGAAAAACAACATATTTTGGGTACTAGTCTGATCATTCCACCTAACACCATACACCCCTCTGCTTTGGGTATATCTTTATTCCAGAAAAGAGAGAAGATATATTTGGAATTGTAACTGGGTGCACTCACCTGTCACACACACACCCTTGGCCAAGTGCATATGCCTGCCCTCTATCTCAGTTTTCCCCTGCTCCAGGATAGAGCAGTGCCCGCGGGCTCCCTTCCTGGAGACAAAGTCTTCAGCCTATTTGGGCCTTTCTACTCACAGCTCTCCAGATGGGCCACTACAGTTCAGTTCCCCCTCTGGGGTACCTCAATGTCCAGATCACTTCCCCCAGTGCCTAATAGGTGGGGCGAGGAGGGACACAGGCCTACCCACTACTCCAGGTCCCAGCCCAGGGAACCGGTAGGTAGCAGTCATCTACTGTGTCGTACCAGTGCTCTAATTCGCTGGGCCACTTCCATGCACCATCTTCACCTTTACTTCAGGGCCTGGCCCTAATGGAGTCCCAGCAACCAGGACTCCTTCTCATGCTCCGCAGCTTCTGGCAACACTGCCTGTCTGGGGTTCTGCAGCTCCATCAGCCAGACACACCATCCATGCTCCTACAGCTCCAGCAGCTCTTCTTATCCTAGGCTGCTGGGCCCTGATTAGCTATGTGGGACACAGCCACTCTAGGCAGTTTAGAGGACCCCCTCCATTGCCCTTTTCTGGGGAAGGGTGTGGCAGGGCCAGGGGGCCTCTGAGTGTCTGGCATACTCTATCACAGGAATATTGACAACCGGCTACAGTACCAATAAAAATGCAATGATATCAAATAAAAACAGTCTAGTTTGAAAGACAATTGCCTTGAAACAGCCAAGGCAAAGAGCGGATGAGAAGGGAAACCTGAATGTAGAAGAGAAGGATTTGGATCACCTTATTCAGGTCAAGGCTTTGCAGATGGATAGCGTAGGCCTGCCTTCACAGGGGAACTACAGGTCAGTCAGCCTCACCTCAGTCCCTGGAAAAATCATGGAGCAGGTCCTCAAGGAATCAATTCTGAAGCACTTAGAGGAGAGGAAAGTGATCTGGAACAGTCATCATGGATTCACCAAGGGCAAATCATGCCTGACTAACCTAACTGCCTTCTATGATGAGATAATTGGGTCTGTGGATGAGGGGAAAGCAGTGGACATGTTATTCCTTGACTTTAGCAAAGCTTTTGATATGGTCTCCCACAGTATTCTTGCCAGCAAGTTACAGAAGTATCGGCTGGATAAATGGATAAGGTGGATAGAAAACTAACTAGATCATTGGGCTCAATGGGTAGTGATCAATGGCTCCATGTCTAGTTGGCAGCCGGTATCAAGCAGAGTGACCCAAGGGTTGGTCCTGGGGCCGGTTTTGTGCAATATCTTCATTAATGATCTGGACGATGGCATGGACTGCGCCCTCAGCAAGTTTGCAGATGACACTAAACTGAGAGGCATGGTAGATACGCTGGAGGGTAGGGATAGGACACAGAGGGACCTAGACAAATTAGAGGATTGGGCCAAAAAAGACAAAACAAAACTGATGAGGTTCAACAAGGACAAGTGCAGAGTCCTGCGCTTAGGATGGAAGAATCCCATGCACTGCTACAGACTGGGGACCGAGTGGCTAGGCAGCAGTTCTGCAGAAAAGGACCTAGGGGTTACAGCAGTGGACGAGAAGCTGGATACGAGTCAGTGCGCCCTTGTTGCCAAGAAGGCTGTGACAGAGTTGAGACTCACCACCATGGCACCTCCTGCTGGTTACCTCCAGGCATTAGCTCAGTTCATGGGGAGCACCCTCTGCTGGTGGTGTCCCGTCCGTCATCTGTTCCTCACTGGTGGCTGGACCCGCATTGCTCCCCCTCTGGCAGTGCACCCTAATCCATCCTCACCCCCTTCCGAGCAGGGAGAGAGGAGGGCTTAGCAACAGTCCTTGCACTGGCCTCAGTGGCCAACCACAGCCTCCAAAATCTATCCCCTTGTTTCAAGGGCCAGTTGCAGTTTGTTTCAGCCACCCTACTTCATGGCCAGGTGCAGTACAAGGGGAAAGAGGGAGGCACGCCTGCCCACTACTCTGGGTCCCAACCTTTTAGTGGCAGCTTCCCTGTCCTCCTCCTCTCTCCTTGTCCAGCTGTCCCTGGGCCACTTCCTCTTTGGCCCCCTTTGCACCAGCTAGGCCCTTGCCTCAGGGCCTGCAGCCTGGCAGGTAGCAGGCTGGAGTTCCCTTCTGCTCCCCGGAGCCTGCCCAGCACTGACTGTCCCAGGTGCTAGTCTCCTGCTCTGGAGACAGACCTGCCCCCATGAAGGTCTGGGACAAAATGCCTCCGGCTCCTCTGGGGAGCCTTTATATATGGCCAAGCTGAGCCCTGATTGGCTCTCAGTAAATCCTTTCCTGATTTTTTTTTTTTTTTTTTTTACTAGATTAACTATTAAACTGCCTGTATTAAATACACATTCATGCATATCTGCCATCTGGAAATTAGCCAAGTCCTGTTAAGGTGCTTTGTCTTTCACTGGAGTCGTTTTATGCTTTACTCTCCATGTTCCATTCCAATGCTCAGATCTTGGAAGAGGTTATTCTAATCAGTGAAAGTCATGGTGAACTATTACTGTGTAACTGAACAGGGATTTTCTTGGCACTTGACATATTTTGTTACTAGAAGAGTGACCTCAGCTAAACATTATCAATCAGAAAAAGCTGACGTAGGTGATTTGTAGGTTTCTAAGGGGCTTTCCACTTTGATGATATACACCTCTACCCCGATATAACGCCGACTTTGAGAGCCAAAAAATCTTACCGTGTTATAGGTGAAATTGTGTTATATCGAACTTGCTTTGATCCACCGGAGCGCACAGTCCCACCCCCCCTAAACCCGGAGCGCTGCTTTGCCGTGTTATATCTGAATTTGTGTTATATCAGGGTAGCGGTGTATTTGCTTATTTAGCTATCAGGGACTAATATGGCTCTCTTTTTCTCCAGTAGCCATTCCAGAGTATAATAAATTGACTTATGATGCAAGGTTAAATATTTTAAACACACCAAATTGTTAATGATTTGCAAAGGCTTTAACTGAGTAATTAAAGTGACTTGATTCAGGCCTCAAAGTGTAAATCACACACTTTGTAAAGGAAGTCTTGCACCATCAGATTTAGACAGTCTTCAAAGTGAGGCCTGTGTAATCACCACAGCACACTTATAGGCTCTCTTTGCCCTATTAATTTACATTAGGAACCTGGAGTGAAGCTATTAAACTGCAGACTCTTAAGGTGTTGCCTGTGGTAGGGTCTTTATTGAAGCCAATTACAGAGTCAAACTGCAAAAGTTTATACATTTATACAAATTGCTCAAATTTACACTCGAGAGCCAACATAGCTCTACAGAAATGCTGGAATCCCTACAGAATCACTGCCAAGTCCCACAAATTGAACTGCAGGGATCCAGGACTTTCTCGCTTATAGCACATACACTCTCCTGCTCGAGACAGAGCGTACCAAGGGATTTGTAAGAGAAATCCAGTGGGCAGTGAGCCATGTAATCTACAGCTTGATCATGGTTCCTTATTTCTGTTTGGAGATGAATTATTTTAAATCAGAGCATGCCTCAGGGCATACTAGGTCTAGCTCTATTGAATGCCATAATTCTATAGCAGGCACCTGTGGCTCAGGCTTGGTTGTGTCCTGACACTTGGTGGGAACATGCATGCCACAACTTTGGAAAAAAAGCATGAGATTAAATGCAGGCTTAAAATGATCATCTCATGGTAACACAGTTGTGCAGCTATGATTATGTTGCTAATTTCTTTTGGCTTCAATTTTTTCCTTGATCTTAACTCCTTTTGCTGTGCATGTATTGATCCTAGTAAAGTAATACTCACCTTCAAACATTGCAGCATGATGGTTAAATAGAATTATGCTTTACTGTTTTTGGCAATCCTGGAAGACCTAAAAAGGTATTCCATTGCCTTGAGCAAATGCATAGCCAGCCAGCCATCCTCCCTCCCACTCTCTCCCCTTCCTCTGTGTGGTTGGGTTTAGAATAACAGTCTGAGAAGGCACTGTTGATGCTTTTTCTTTGTCCTTCAAATGATGCACCTCATGATAACAGTCTTTGGGTTAAACCAAAATTGTGCAGGTCAGAGTAGTTGCTCACCTTGGAAGCCGCTATGCTAGGTTTGTTAGCACTGTTTGTATATTTGTATTTACACAACTCCATTACATTACTAACCAACTAAATACATGCCTACTCGCAGCCCTGGGAACCTTTGCCACATGGTAATGCAAAGAAAAATAAACCTAGAAACTTCCTCAAAGCCAGAAAAAGAAACCAAAACCACTGCAGTCCCCAAGACCTGGTTCTTGGCACAAAAATTCCTTTTGCCCTGGGAAAGAGATGACCTTTTCAGGGTTTCATGAGACTGGGGGTATTCTGGACCTTGAAGAGGGAAGTCAAAAGTTCAGGGCGCATCACAGCAAATGCTCCATTAGCAGCTCACTTATTGTGCCTGGCACTAACTTTGGCTGTAAGGACTTTGTCATTTGGGATTTCTTCTTCTTATTATTACTGGGGAAGTGGGTAGGAGTCAAATGTCACTAGACAGGTTAAGGCCTTGCCTCTCTTTTGTTTGTGTCTCTTAAATCTAGCAGAAGTTTCCATACTTCTCCAACACTATGATGATTGTGGTGAGACACAAGCTATTGGAACTGCTGCTGCTTCAAAAGGGTGCTCAACTGACTACTCCAGCTGCCAAGCACTCTGCAAACATCAGATGAGAGTACCCTTGATACTTCATATACTGCATACTTAACTCTTTAGCACAAGTATTAAATGCTGACAAGGATCAGTCTCAGAAGACAGCAACAACTAAGAGTTGCTCATCTTGTAGTGCCTTTGCTTTTCTACCTCTTCCTTTTTCTAAGAAATTGAAAGAGGAAGCTATTTCCCCAACTGTTTTTATGAGAAACTGACTAATGTGAAAGTTTGAGCTCGATATTCAGCTGAGGTGAGCTTAGTACCAACGCTCAGGGCATTTGATGGGAGGGGGAAGCAAAGATGGCTCTAATTTATGGCCCCTAGAATGGCATTGAAGCCAGCATAACACTGGTGGGGACCATTATGTTATAGGCACTGACTTACTCAAATCCCAAGGGGTTCTTGACCCCACCTCCTCTGGCCCAGGCCCCACTCCCACCCCACCACTTCCCCCAAGCTCTCACCCCTGCCCCTTCCTGCCCCTGCTCCGCCCCTTCCTCTCACCTCTTCCTGTCCTCAGCACCTCTTGCATGCCACTGAACAGCTGATTCACAATGGGTGGGAGGCACTGGGGGGGGGGGGGTGCGGCGGAGGGAGCTGGCTGCCGGTGGGTGCTGAGCACCCACTCTAGTCCCGAAGCACTCACAGAGTCAGTGCCTATGTTGGGGGCATTACACTGGCCAGCATCAGCTGGAGCCCAGTGCACTCCTGCTGGCCCTCTTCTCCTCCATCATCCTCATGCCAGAGGCAACATGTGGGAGGAGGACATGCAGGGGTCATGGTGTCACGCTTCTGCCCCCCTGATTTGCTGCTTGGATTGTACTGAGCATGCGTACATGGACTAAGCATGCTCAGTAACACTGCTGAAGCCTGCTGCCCTCACTCTGCCCCTTCACTATTGGCAGGCATGAGTCATCTGTGCCTCATGCTGTCAGTTTTGCCCTTACCCACTCACACACACACACACTACACCAGGAGTGGATGGCACTGAAACAGTTAAATCAAAGCCACTGAGGATTTCCTTCTTCCTGGGGAATCTTCTACCTGCTTGGCACTGCTCAGGGCAGGGGAAGTGGGGCCAAAGGATCGGGCCCATAGTCTGAAAGTTGAGTTGGATTCATGGTTCGTGGCCCAGTTCTGCTGCCTTGTTACCTGACTAATTCAGGAGCCAATGGGGTTACACTGATGTTAAAAAACTCTAAATGAGATCAGGATCAGGCCTTCATAATCATGCAAATATATAGCATAAGTATTATGGGCCATTTACTGCCTTTACTCCACCCATGCTCCCACATCACATCAGTAGAAGTTATTTATGAGCAGTGATGAGAGCATATAACCTTTAGTCTTAGCTTGCAGCCTCATGGGCAAAATTTTTCTCCTAGTTACATTGCTGTGAGGCTGAAACCAATGGAGTAATGCCTGATTTATGACAATGTAACACTAGATTTTTTTGGACCTGTGGGGTCATTTCTCTTCTTACTTACAAATGTTAAATCACTAGTAACCCCACTGCAATCAATGGAGTTAAATCATTGTGGGATCACAATCATGGCCTAAGTTTCATGTCACAGACTTTCTTAGATTAAATATTTGGGTTCTGTTTCCTACCTGAGTTCCTACAGAAGGGAAGGCAGAGATATAAGAGGGAACAGGAGTCCATTCATTTCAGATTTACACAGGGGTGAAAGTAACTTAAAGGACTTAATTGTACTCCAGAGTCCTGCAGAGGGGGAAGGGCCTCAACTGGAAGAGGCGGGGCCTCTATCCGAAGAGGTGGGGTCTTTAAATCCTGGGGCTTTTAAATCAGGATTTAAAGGGCTCAGGATTCGGCTGAAGCTAGGAGCCAGCCCCTTTAAATTAACCCCGGAGCTACCAACTGCAGAGGCAGCTGTGTGTGACTATGGCAGGGGCAGTTCTTTTCTGCCATCTAGATGAGGGGATCTCCAATACTACTAAAATACAATAGTAGGGGCCGGTTGCTGGGGTTGGGGCAGTTGGCAGCAGGCTGCAGCTGCATTGTTTGTGACACATTCATACAAACACATACATACTGTATGTATGTGTATGAATGTGTCACAAACAATGCAGCTGCAGCCTGCCACCGACCAGCAGCGACCCCAGCAACCAGCCCCTGTGGGCTGCTGCCTGCAGAGCCAGCAGGTGCCGCTGGGCTGGGTCTGCCAAGGAGTAAGTAACCAAGGCAAAAACCACAGCCAGCCAGCCAGCCAAAGAGGGAGCCCGGGGAGGGGAAGAGGAGAGGAAGGGAAAGTCAGGGTGAATGAAGGACAACTGGAATAGCCTTCATGAAATATACAAGATATTTAAAGAAAGTTTTATCAATTTCAGCCTCTGCAGGCAGGACAAAACAAAAAGATCTGAGATTGCACCCGCTGTCCTAAGGACATTTCAGGTGTTTAAATCAATGTAGAAAGAGGGTGGATTGGAATGAAAACTACTATTTCTTTCAAAGGAGGCACAATAATTTCGCTGAATATTCAGTTTTCCCTCCAATCCCTTTGTGATTTTGTCTATGGGGGCTATTTGCTTTCCCTGTAAATCTTTAGTTGCTTTAGCAAAATTGCTTTGTTCAAAATAAACCCTAATCATCATGACACATCTTTCCACCATGTTCTCCATGTTTTTTGTGTTGTTTTTTTTAAACAGTAATATTTCGAAGAGGATCTGCAAGCAGTTTGGACATCACAACCATGATCCTCTGCTGGGGAGGGAATGGGATAGATTTGAACTCTGAAATGGTTCCCGATTTTGATTGTGTTTAGGAGATCCCCTCATCCCGGGGGGCAGAAAAGAACTGCCCCTGCCATGGTCACACACACTCAACAACAACTGGGAGTGAAATTAACAAGGATGCCAGAAAGGGCTCCTAACTCTGGGCACTGAACTACACAGGGAACAGCTGAGTTTAAACTGTTTTTTTGCAGGCAGCAATAGCATGCATCTCAGCCAGTCTACTGCAAGCTAGAGCCTAGAGGAAAACCCTGAGTGGGGGGAATGGGGAGGAATTCAGAGCCTTGTCTGCAGCCTGGCTGGAGGAGCGGGAGGGAGGA
>NC_133778.1:34000074-34195350 GCF_003597395.2 Chelonoidis abingdonii | reverse complement strand
TTCACAACAAAACAAAGAGAGTTCTTTAGTTAAAAGCATTATGGGAAAATTCCAGAGGTCAGTTACAGTGTAGTAAGATTAATCGCTGTTTACACTGGCACTCCAGCGCTGCAGCACCAGCGCTGTTCTCTTTATTCCTCTCGTCCATGTGGAGTACAACCAGCACTGTAGCCAGTGAGATACAGCGCTGTATGTGCCTTGTCAGTGTGGACGGGGAGTAAGTTGCAGCACTGTAAAGCCACTACCAGCACTGCAACTCTCCAGTGTAGCCAAGGCCTGAGAGCAAAATGTGGCCCTTAGTCTGCAAGAGGATAGTAATGGGAGATGTGTGTGCTCAGAAGCCTTAGAAAAAGAGACCACATATTTACACAGATGTACATGCTTAACTTTTGGCACCTAAGTCTGGAAATTTTGGCCAAAATATTTCCCTATTGATTCCATTGGGCATTTTGTATGTGGATCAATGGTGTTATAAGAACCTCAGTGCATGTTTTATTCAGGTGTTTATTCTCATCTTCTGCTTATAATTCAGTGTCAAAGGTTTGAGACACATCAGGCTCTATTGTCAACACAGCTCTGACGACATGCAGCTGTATGTCTTCGGCCCTGCAGTTGTGCTCAGCAGTGTCAGAAAAATGTTACAATACCTGAAAAAGATTAACACCATGATGACTTAAGAGCTGGCTCAAAAGTGTTGCTGGTGAGAAGGCGAGTAAGCTAGCAAACATTGATCTTCCTCTACCACTGCACTTTTAGGGCTCACTAGATTCGGAACCAAATTTTGAACAACAATGGAAATACCTTGTTTCACCTCCATCCTGCTAGGAACCCTACTCCTTCTTCCTCTTGGCTGAGAACCTAGCCACACCAATCGTTTCACCCATCCCCTCCACGGTGGACTATTGTAACTCAGTGTACCTTCAGATAAAAGTTCGTGAGACAATGGAAACTGCAGCTTGTGCTGGATGCAGCAGCCTGCCTCATTAGCAGGAAAGAAAGTGACAAACACACATCATGCAGGTTCTCTACCCTTCACTAGCTCCCACTTCATTCCAGGTGCTAAGTTATGGCTCTGGTATTAATCTTTGAGGCCGTACGTGGTTTGGGACCAAATTACTTCAGAGATAAGCTATTCATTCATGACCCTCTGTGACAGCTCTGCTCCTTTGGGCAATGCAGCTGACAATGCCCAGCATGATGCCCAGGAAAGGGCACTTGACTGTGCAATGACCTACCAGAAGGGATAAAATTAAAGCGGATGTCTGATTGCTCAGAGCACATTGCAGGACTCCCTGCAATGACAGAAGACAGGGAATCATAACAGTCAAAACCAACAGTTAGCCAAAACTATTGAGTCTTAAACAGGCACAGAGTAGATCCCATTAATGAATGCACAGTGGAGATCTTCATAGCAAATCTTATTACTAGAAAGGGCACTAAGTGCTATTATGCTGATAGGTGCCTGAAAATACTTAGGATGGATCAATAGCTTTTGAAAAGTGAAGACACCTGTTTTAAGGAATGGGATGACATATGGATATATTTAATATAAATAAATGGTGGTATGACACAATGTGGTACGCTATAAAGACACCCGAGTTTTGGTGACTTTGTTCATTCCTAAGTAGTGCAAATACACCCTTTACAACCACAGCATCAGGGTCTTTTTTTAAAAAAAAGAAACTATTTTTGAAATATTATAGTGTTTAATTTGTCACTTTCATACTCTTACAGCCAGGCAGCCTCAGTACTATGAATCTAATTGTACAAGACTTAGACAGAAAAATAATACATTTTAGAACATTAAAAAATTAGCAAAGGTAGCTGTTCTGTTCATAATTCACAATTTTGTTTGCTTATAAAATTCCCCAGCCTTTACTTAAGCAAAAGTTCCATCAGCTTCAGTGGGAGTTCTGATTAAGTCATTACCACCACATAATTTGGCCCTTTAACTTTCAGAGATCAGGGCAGAGATCTGTTATTGATAAATAGGTAATTGCTTTGTTTGCTGCACATTTTCTAAATGCTTCCTGTAATAAGACACGAACATGGTGTCTGGCATGAATGTTGTCTTTTCAGTCAAAAAAAAGAAGGAGGTGAAAAAGAAAACAAAGGATTCCACCCTCTAAACAAATAAACAAACAGGCTTTTCTCTGCCAGGGAGTGCTATTATGCTTTATGGGTCTACTTTGTCTCTGTTACACCAGCAGAGCTCCACTGACATGACTGGAGCTAGGCTGGGGTAACAGAGTGGATAATTGGGGCCCCTCAGCATTTCATTTAAAACATGTAATATAAAAATCAGTGTCCAACCAGAAGACAGATGTACATGACCACATGATTTTAAAAACTCAGACTGAATGGTAGGGATTTCCTCCACGCTCAGCTCTGCTCATCTGCACTGCTAAGCACACACCACAGTTTTGAAGTAAGGATGGAAACTTGTCCCCTAAGAGCTGAATGAATATCACCAATTCATTTTGCTTCCGTTACCAAAGAGCCAAAAGATGAAGACTTTGACTCTCTACTATATTTATAACAGTGCAAAGTATCATTATCATCATAGTTCTAGTAACTTGTTGAATAGGTAGTTTGAGCAGAGATGTAAAGGACTGAATGGAGACAGAGTGAATTACGGCTAGCTATGGAAGTGTATTTGGCAGGGGTAATGTGGGACAACTTGCATTGTAGCATCTATGCTGTAGGTTTTCGTATGGACAAAGTGAGGATTCCAGTTGTCTAGCCCGGGGTAGGAAACCTATGGCATGCATGCCGAAGGCAGCACGCGAGCTGATTTTCAGTGGCACTCACACTGCCTGGGTCCTGGCCACCGGTCTGGGGGGGCTCTGCATTTTTAATTTAATTTTAAATGAAGCTTCTTAAACATTTTAAAAACCTCATTTACTTTACATACAACAACAGTTTAGTTATATATTATGGACTTATAGAAAGAGATCTTCTAAAAACATTAAAATGTATAACTGGCACGCAAAACCTTAAATCAGAGTGAATAAATGAAGATTCGGCACACCACTTCTGAAAGGTTGCCGACCCCTGATCTAGCCTGTCTGATAGCTCTTTCAGCGAGCACTACATTCACTCATTAAAAAAGACTGATGCATAGCACTTTAAAATACGTAATTGAACTTAGTGCTTCCGACAGCTGCTGATTGACCACCCTGGAGGCTGAATTCCTCTTGCTCACTTCAGAACAAGCACAACACAAGCCAGAGTGCAAGCTTCCTTTCCCGCACAGTGACACCAGTGTGCTTCGGCTCTGACCCAAAGGGTCTCCTGTAGCAGCGAGAAATCAATCAGTCTCCATGCCTATTGACTCTTTCCACTGTGCTGGAAGTGCTACCAAAGGTGCTGAGACTACTACTGTACCAGCTGAGGATCTGAAATGACAGGTTCCTTTCATCTTCACATGGTAAAGAGACATTACCAACCTGGGCAGAATTTGAAATGACATGACATAGGCCCATTACCAACCTCCGGAAGCAATGAATGCCCCAGATTTATTTTGCTAGTCAAGGCACAGTTTGTAGAAACAAAGTAGTGTAAGTACTACACAGTATGTGTGCTAATAGTCAAAAAAGTATATACTAGTTTTCCTGCACCGCGACAATAAGTTCAAAGGTGGTACTTTAAAAAAAAATAAAGGGTACTCAATTCAAATGGGACTACTCACCTGTAAAGTTAAGCAACCCTCTTAAGTAAAGCACTTGTATACTCGCTAAAGTTCAAGAACATTCTTATGTACTTTCCTGCATTTAGGGTCTATAAGATTTTTGGGACAGGAACCTTGGCCCAGATCCTCAAAGATATCTAGGCCCCTAATTCCCATTGAAATCTAGAGATCTATGCCCTTGTCTTCATATGTTATGTTGCTCTGCATCTAGCACACAGTTGGTGCTATATAAATAGCAAATAATGGTTTCCTTATAATAAGTTATATTAGGTATCTTATCTATTTGTATTGCTGACTCGCTGTCAAGCATCTCAAATTTCTACTTCTCTTATGGCTACGATCTTCTTTCAATGCACCACGTTGGTCATTTTTTCCCTGTGTTAAGTATCATTTCGGCTTTTTATTAGGAGTAACACATGCCAGATTGTGCATTTCTGAAGCTAAATTTATTATGATCCTTGGTGGCTGAAATCTCTCAGCTTTTAAACTACGTAACTCATAAATGCACTCAAGGTACATATTCTCTTCCCTGTACCCCCTGCAAATAATGCACATCTTGTTATACTTTATTGCTTCTGTATTTGTACTGTTATGTTTATTCCTATCCAGACACAGAATGACCCTAACAGCACTTATTGCTAGATGTACAAAGCATGTACGTTCTTCCTCCAGCTTGGTAGTGGATTTATGTGGAAACAACTATAATTTCTTTTCTTTAGAGTAGGAATTGTGTATTCATTCACAGTATTGTATACATTTGTGTTGCACCTGTTCTGTAGTCTGCGGCAAGTCATTCTACATTGTCTCTGGTCTATGTCAACTTTGTGTCTCTATAGTTCGAAAGTGTATTTGGATATGTACCTGAACCACATGCACAGATGTTATTTCCAGCTGTTCCTGGCCTTTGGGTACACAGTATTTTCAATATCGAGTTCCCAAGTCTCTTTCAGAAACTGGAAAGCAGATTCCAATGAATGCAGGTCAATATATTCTGTGTCTTGGCTACCTTTGTTTGCTGTTTTATACACATTTTTCCATTTGCACCAGAACATACAGCTCTGGGCCTTTCATTCTTTGACATACACCACTAAAATGTGGAGAAATGTGTACAACATTAGGCTATGAGAAATTTTTAACTCATTACATTATAATTTTGTTATGTATTTTATGAGAAATTCTCTCATAGCCTGTGTTTTCCAGTTTGAAAGGTGAAGTGCTGTGTGTTCTGCAACAATAGAAACTGGAACATGCAAAAATGGGCAGACAGGGAGTGCAAGTCAGAATTTCACTTCAGAACTGAGTCCTGCGGGTGAGCAAACTGATTTAGATGAAGTATAACCCAGATTCTTCCCCACAATTTTAAATCAAGCCTTTTTTGGAATTTGAATCAGCTTATTTCTTTCCCCACTCTCTTTTTTTAAGTTTTAGTTTAACTAATGAACACTGCTTCCTGGTCCTGGCACTCTGACAAATCTCATGTGAGAATCTGCTCTAGAATGATTTCTAGCCCAATATTTCAGTACAAGTAGGTTCAGCTAGTTTGGATAAATATCCAGACTTTTGGATGCTTTTCCTAACCAGTCCTCTGAATATCTTGAGGCTCACCTACCCCTTAAAGCATACACTCTGCTCCAAAAGCAGTCATCAATGAGTGCTATGAATCATAAGGACATAACATTTTGGAAAATATTGCTAAGGTACAGTGTACTGCAAAGACTCATTTAACATAATTACATGATTTATAGAGAACATTTTGTTTTCACTTTTACAATAAATATTTATACTCATCAAATCTTGCTTGGTACAGTAAATGTTTCAACTATTAGACTGGATGCCGATATAAATATGCATCAATCTTATCCCCATACTAATTTATATAAAAATTAGTATGTTCTAGCTGGAGCATGTAGTGATAGCATCAGTTATGTATTTAAAATAAAATGAAGTGGCAGCATGATCTTGAGATGGGCAGAGTGTCAAAACAATGCATGTTATGTGGGTTATTTCAAATGAATGCCAGTGATAGCACAACATAGTTCTTCTATAGCAACCACCCCAGTGTTTGATAAGCCCTGATATAAAAGGTAATAACTTTTGTGCCAGACCACAAAATTATGCATTCTGCATAGACACAAGTTTTAGGGAAATTGTTTTACATGTTTTAAAGAGTTGTATGTATTTTTAACTGGGACATTTTTTGTGTATCTGTAAAACATCTTAGTGCTAACCTTAGTTACTATCAATCCAACTGCACAGAAATCAAACACCGAAAAAAAGCTTTTCTACTCCTAAAAGTGTGATAATTTTAAGATCTGTATCTCTGGATTTTCCTTGACTGGGATCTCTCACTGCAAAGCTGGGAGTCTCTCTCTTTCATTTATATAAAGCTATACATTGCTAGCCCTGCAGGACTGTGAGATGTCAGATGTTAAACCTATCCCTATTCCTGTATCACTGACAATTCCTTGTCCTGGGCTTTGATCAAGTGATCATTTTAGTGGGAAATGCCACAATTAGAAGGAAAACAGATCTTTGGAAGGTCATTAAAAAAAAATGGGAACCGTTTGAAGCTCCTCTCTGGTTTGGTATGCTAGAAATAATCCTGGGAAGTTAGTTTTGTGGGCAGAGTGCAGGTGAGAAGGTTGAAGTTGCATGAAACAAAATGTATCATATGATTCCATAGTTTATCACATGGGAATGCAATTTATTACATGAATACCATCACCACATATGATTTATGTCAGTGTGCACGTTAGCGAGCCATTTAAACTAATTTTTCTCCATTAATTTGCCTTCTGACTCACTGACTAAATAGATGTAGTTTTTAATGATTTTTTTGTAAACTCTGATTTTGATCATTAACAAGATTATGGATCAAGCACAACTTTCAGGTAAATTTTCATTTAAGGATATTTTCAAGAGAGGAAAAAATTTGAAATGTAGATGTTTTTAAATGTCTAGCATAAACCTATTCAGTGATTGTCCATCATTCCTTGTAATAACAGTGTTTGACTTTGTTATTCACGCTTCAGAGGACATGGCAACCACAAGACACATGTGATATTTTGAAAGCACATACCATACCATCAATTAGTTATCCTCCTTCATGGAATATATCATTTGGTTATGAAGATGTTAATAGCTATGTGTCCCGTCAATAATTCTATAATACAATCTATATTTCACTGATAATTTTTTTAAATACCTGGCTGCATAAATAGCTCTGGGCCTCAATATACTCAAATAATTTTAATATTCTTTAGTTTTGTTTTAGGAATGTTCACAATAATCCAGTTGAGTCAGCTCTCTGGAAGTAACAGTTTACATTTTCTCGTGTACATTTAATGTCATTATAACTAAAAATGAATGGAAGATTTTTGTGAAAAACTTAATCCATAATTTGGATTATACATTTAGTGTGACATTCTACCAAAGAAACCTTGGGTGAGTTTAGCCTTTTCCTATAGGTCAGAAAGCTAGATAGGCATTTTGCAATCCACCATGAGCAGCATGTAGCTAGAAGAGCAGCTGGTTGCTTCCAGAGATGGGCTTCACCCAAAAATACCAGAGGTGAAACTCTGGAATTCCCCAGACTTCAGGAAAGTTTGTATCTAAACTTTGTAGCTCAGGCCCATGTCTAGTCTATTTTAGTACAGCAGCGAACATGTTCCTAATACACTGGCTCAACAGATTAAAATACAGCCAGACTGACAGCTAGTAGTTTTAGCTGCAACTCTGAACTTCCTTGCTTTTTGATCTATAAATCAGACCATTAATGTTAGATTAATGCAGATGTTAACATAAAAGCTCCTCATTTGCTGACATGAGGGCTTGGTCACTTTAAAATCCTCCCTATTAAGGTAAGCACTGTCAGTTGGTTTTACTGCACACTTGGAATTTTAATAATTATTCTGAATTAATATGATATCATTATAACATTGCAAAAAATGTAGCTTTTATTATACAATGGGATTTCTCGGTTGGATTTAGTCCTTTGGGGTGAGGCTGAGAAAAACTTTCACCCTCCCTCACTACTCAAGGGTCATTGCCTCCTGTCAACCCAGTTCACACTACTATGCACAGGGCTGACTTGGGAAGGGGAAGAAACTTTAGCATGCTCCTAAAATGGACCACACTGAAAAATGTTTTCCAAATGACTCTTTTCAAGATAAACAAGCCCAGCTACTGTGCATTTTCTGGTGAACGTTAGCATATAACTAAAGCTTTACGAACATTAAGTACCCTCTCAAACCACAGTGAGGTAGGTAAATATTGTCATCCTCATTTTGCAGTTAGGGAAATTACAGCAAAAAGTAAAGCAATGTGTCCCACAGCACGGGAGTCTGTATCAGAGGCAGAATCAGAATTCAGGAGTCTCTTGTTCTCACTTCTGTGCCTAGACCAGTATACCTTACTGCCTCTCATACTATTGAGTTGCCCCTCACTGTGGCCAGAAGAAACTTTAGCTGTGGATTTAGATGCTTACATTTATACAACTAAATGATGAAAATGTTAACCTCTCTGTGACTCAGTTTCCACATCCATAAATGGAAATTGTCACATTCTTTTCTTCTAGCATACCTCATTTGGCTGGCTTCTGGGTGCTTCCTTCATGCTTCTTTCATCCTCAAACACCTTTTTCTTTTCACAAGGGCTGCTGTAGAGTCAGTCTGAGAAGGACTTATGGGGCTCTGGCTACAAGTATCAGCAAGACAGTTCCTTTTCTGCCTTCTGACAGTAGTCCAAGTCAGAGGGCTTGGGTCCTCCCTTTTAAAGAGCCAGCCCTTTCCAAGTGCAGCAGGCCTCACAGGTGCATGGGGTTGGAGCTACTTGTGCCCAGAAGAGCTCATTAACTCCTTGCTGACTGGGGTGGGACAAGTTCCTATACAGGGATCACAATACCCTTGGAGTGGGGATGTGGGGTATGACAATTAGAAAGTAAATGTTTGTAAAGTGCTATATAATTCCTAAAACTCACCAGAATATGCATACAACTCTCTAAAGGCTGGAGAGTTGATTGTTGCCACACCTCAATTTATATGGACAATTATCTCATGGTAGAGCTTTCTGCAACTGCTGAGGCTGTGTTATTCATTCATGTTAATATAGCATGTTGAGTACAGCTGGTTGAAATTCAGAATTTCTATTCTGCTGGAAATTCTGGCATATCAAAATTTCCTTTCATCTCAGATTGAAATGAAAAGTTGAAATTTCAATATTTCTCATGAAAAGAAAATTCAGAAAAATTGTGTTATGGAAACATCCAGATGACTTATTAAATGTTTTGCTTCAATAAAGTTGAAGTGCTTTATTTCGGTGTTATCATTTTGACATAGATTATATATATTATAACAGAGGAGTCAAAATGGTAACATTGAAACAAAGTGATTTGATCTGATCAAATTAAATGTTTCAATAATTCATGTGAAAACTTCAGACAAAATCAATTCATTCCCATGAAAAGTTTCAAGAACATTTTCAACCAGCTCCTGTGATGAGTAAATAAGAATCAAGTTTTGTTTGGGGAAGGTGAAGCAGGAGTCTGGAAAATTTTGTGGGGAGGGGTGACTAAAGGCAAAGTTTTCTGTAAGCCTGGCCAAAATTGCTAAGAGCAAGCTTCCAGTCAGCACATAAACATATCATTATATCATTCAATGTATGTCAACAATATTTTCCCACCACCAGTTTGCTGCTCACAAACATCTATATGAAACTAGAAGCACTTCCTCTATACTGTTCTGCTTTAGATATTTTGGAGTTTCTCAGACACATCCTTTTTGAGTTTCCTCACTAATTCTGCAGCTTTTCTACTTCTTTAATCATACCCTTAGTGTCGGCCTTTCTGTCTTGTTTCCATTGTATCTGAGACTTTCACATCCTGCTGTTGCAATGAGAAAAATATCCTTCTCCTTTTCTGTAATTTTAAATTAATAACTGTTCTTTGGAATGCCTCTTTGAAATAAAGAGAACACTAACCCATGGCCTGTGCACCCAATCTTGCTCCCATAGGCGCTCAACAGGAACAGCCCCAAGCCCTTATCTGTTTGCCTTTTAAACTATCAGTTTGAGGCAATATGACACTCGATACAAAAATGGTCTACTGGCTTGTCACTTTGACTACGTCATCCTCTCTTTGCATCCCTCCACTGGTTCCCCTTTTCCACGCCCTCAAGCATTAAATACTTGTCTTCACTTTTAAGGCCCTACATGTTCTGCAGTAGACCTAACCCTATCACTTATACTGTATTAAGTCTCAGCCCCTGACTCGTCTCTTCTTTGTGTGTTTGGCAAATTTTCCAACAAGCAGCTCCGTGCTTTCTCCCAAGCCACCCCTTATGCGTGGAACTCCCTGCAAAAGCCCATAGGATCCATTATCCTTCAACTCTCTCCTGAAACTTCACCAATACTGAGGTGCCTCAAAATACTCAGTAGTGGCTAGGGAGTTGATATGCTGTGTCTGCTACTTAGTATAATAATCATAACGGTCACAGCATTAACCTTGAGATCCCTATGTCTGTTTTCCATATCCATCTGTTCTCTCTCCTCTTATACTTACAATGGAAGCTCTTTGAGGCAGACACTATCTTTTAGTTATGTGTGAATGCAGAGCCTAGAAGAGTAGAATCTCAGTCTCTGGGTGCTACTAAAATACAAATAAACACTACTGCTACTCCACTGCTTTGTACCTGCTCTACCATCATATTTATCTTGGACCTAATTCCAAGAGAACTTGGACCAGGTTGTGGTTTAAACCTGAAATCCCAAAGGATAAACTTCAGATAGCTGAACAAATGTAACTCTGAATTAATGAACATGCTCTTACAAACCCCTTCAAATTAATAGCACCCACCCACCCCAAGTTTTGGGCAGCACAGACTATGAGCCCAAGCCTGGTAGAAGCTTGAGTTACCCAGAGCCCTCAGCCCACGCTGGAGTCAGTGGGAAATGAAGGTGTGCAGCATCTTGCAGAATCAGATCCTAGATATAATAATGTGGAACTTGAGCTCCTTTTATTTACCCAATTATTTTCCATACAGTGGGGCTGATGTGGCAGTTCTTATTCTGGAAAAAGTCTCCTCAGAATCAGGGGGAATAAGGATTGTGCAGTGAAAGCCAGAATACAGAGGCAAATTATTAGTGACTTTTACTAACTATCCTAGAAAACAATGTTGCTCATAGGCTTTATGAATATACATTTTATAATCACTTCCCATTCTAACACTTATTTACAAAATGACGCCCATCATCTCACTCAGAGAGATCTCTTCTCTTCATGTGCTGGGTTATTCCCATTAGTGTTCATGAGAGTTATTAGCGTATTCTTTTAAACATTGTAATGACAAGGATGTTGGAAAATGTAAGCACGAGCAGCCTGCATGTACACAGCCAATAACCCACAATGAAACAAGAGATGGGCCTGAATCAGAACCTCACTTCTGATCCCCCCCACCATGCGTTTTGGGGTGATTTAAATAAAAGGTCTCTGAGTTTGTTGCTGGGTTGGACTGAACAGGCACAGAAGTTCTTTTCCAGATGTGGTTTGGTGCATCACTAGCTGGTGAGGCACTCTGCTCCTTCCTCACCCCACTGCCCCCTTTCCTCCTGTTCTTACCTTCAGGGGCGGCAGGTTTGTAGAATTTTTGGTAGTGTCCAGAATAGATCCAAGTCCTGCCCCCCAACCATACCTGCCTTGTAAGCTGATATATATATTTAAAAATAATATAAAAATGGACGGAAAACAGTAAGAGTTTAACAGTTTCCCTATATAGCACAATGTGTGGTGTGTGGTGTGTGGTGGGGGGAAAGGGCTCTGGCTGGGGGTGAGGGCTCTGGGATGGGGCTGGGGATGATGGGTTTGGGGTGTGGGAGGGGCTCAGGATAGGGCAGAGGGTTGGGGTGCGGGGTTGAGGGCTGCAGAGTGGGGCTGAGGGGATCATGGTGCAGGAGGGAGCTCAGGGCTGGGGCAGAGGGTTGGGGTGTGTGGGTGGGATGAGGGTTCTGGCTGGGGTTGTGGGCTCTAGGGTGGGGCAGGGCTGGGGATGAGGGGTTCATGGTGCTGAAGGGGGCTCAGAGCTGGGGCAGAGGGTTAAAGTGCAGGAGAGTGAGGGCTCTGGCGGGGATGTAGGCTCTGGGGTGGGGCAGAGCTGGGGATGAGGAGTTTGGGGTGCAGGCAGGCTGCCCTGGGTTGGGACCAGAGAGGAGGACTCCACAGTCCCCCCAGCCATCTGCCCCCCAGCAGCACATTCACCTGGCACCATCATTGTGCATGCTCTTAGGGGCCAGACCCTTCTCAGGTCCAGGAAGCCCCCTCACCTCCCCTGTGATGGGTGCTGGGGCGGTGAGGGCAGGGCTGCCATCATATGTGCACCTCCTCTCCGCCGCAGGAGGCAGCTGTGGCCACCATCTCAGCCTGCCACCAGCACTGCTCCCTTTTGTTGCCAGCAGTGACCAGCGAGGGAGCGCAGCAAAGAGCTGCAGGACAGCCGCCTGCTGCCAAGGGCGCAGGCAGAGACAGTCCGGGGGAGGTGCACTGGGGCGGCCAGTGGGGCCAAGAGATGCTCCAGGAGGGATGCTCCGGGGGAGGCAAAGAGGGGTGGCAGTCGGGGGCAGGGGAGAGACCTGGCCTTGATCATTGGTGGAGCTGAAGCAAAGGTGCCAAGGGCTCATATAACTCATTGTCATTGCTTAGCTTCACTTGCAGTTACCTAAAGCGGGACAGAGAGAGAGAGAGAGAGAGAGAGAGAGAAGAGACTTCCCTCCTGGCTTTCTGAGGTCCCTGGTCTCTACCTCCCCTTTTAGCAGTTTTCTTCCCCCCCTATTGCTGAACACCATCTTCTGCTGCCAAAAGCAGAGGGCAGAGGCTTATCCTCTCTTCCCCCAGCTCCAGCTTCTCAAGGTGAGGCGAAGGGAACAAGGCTATCCCTTCTCCAATTACTCAATTCCCTGGTTCCTAGATTCCCTGGTTTCTAGCTTTCCAAAGGCTCCATGCCTTGTTTTCTCAATCCGCACAGCCACAGCTCACCCAAATTCTCATAAAAGGCTAAGCTCTCTCTAGCCCCCTCAGATTTGCATCTAGCCCAAAATGCTGGTCCCTTGGCTCCTATTTCTTCATCAACCTCCACTTCCTATGTTCCATCTGCCCCCTAGATCCCTGACTTCTTTAACCCCAAACCCAAAGCTTTCCCACCCATCTTCAGACTCCAGTGTGTCTGCAGGCCCTGTTCTTCAAGTACTATATCTCCCATCTCCCCCAACCTCTTCAAGGCTCATCTCCCCTATCTTGCTGCATTTAAATTCAGCAGTCTGAGGGGGTGGGTGGTCTTTTTGCTGTCCTTTTTGCAGTCCTTTCAGCTTCTTGCCCCCAGCTCACACAAAAGAATACGTTACATTTTAGAATACAGCAAAGATTACATAGTCCTTCATGTGGGAGTGAGAGTTCAAATAACATATTGCAATTCTGTAACAAGGGATATATATTCACTGTACTTTACAAAATCATATGTATTCATAGCATTGTAACTTCAATGCCTTTGTTAGTAGCACAACACATGCTATGTAAAGAGCAAACTAAAGATCTGTAATTCACATTGACATTTAAGTTTACTTTTTCTAACAGCATGGTTCATGGGATTTGCTTAGTTACAAAACCTATTAATCAATCAAGTCATTCTATCAAAACAATTAAACCTGGTAAACAAAAAGGTATCTTTAGCTCAGTAAATTCTCATTTATCTCTGCGGATAAAGTCAGGCTAGGAACAGTCTTACCACTAGATGGTGCTGCAGGAATGTAACCACAAGCACTTTGCACGTTAGGGCTTTGTTTGGTTTTGTACCTCAATTTCAAAATTGCTATACACTTGGGTCCCTTCATGCTTCCTAAGGGATGTCATTGTGATTTCTATTTAGTAGTTGAGTGTACATAAAATTGATGTTGAGCATTACAACAGCTGTTACACACTATTTTATGTTGGTGTTGTGAGTTTTTCAAAATGCTCATTATTTGAAAAAAATGTTAACTCTTGAGAAGATACTGTGGGAGTGCTCTGAAGGCCCTGCTTACATTTTCTGTATGATTTACTCATCTTAAAATGTTTTGATTTAGACTGCTTGAGAAAATATAATCCTAGTTTATCGTTGAGACTGATTTTTCAGAAATAAACACTTTGAACTGAGTTTCCCTGGAAATGTTGGAAATACAGCTACAGAAGCCCTTTCAGTCTTCTAAACAACTCCTATCACAATATTCATTGTTTTTGACATTAATAAACAAAATATATATGGTTAAAATGGTTAATGATTATTACAGATCTCTCACCTTTTTAAACATACATAAGCTTTTTATTTTAATTCCAGTTTCTGTGTTTGTAGAAATATTTCTGGGATTTTTTATCAGAATCTCTGAAAGTAGCCTTATTTTTATTCCATGAATTTTAATGTTCTTTAGAGTGGAAACTAATTTTTCTTTTTCTGTACTTGTATTGTCGCATGCTAGTGCCCAAAGTTTATTTCTATAAATCCAGAAAAAAAATACCGTGTTAGTGTGGAAGGCATTTGGTATCTGGTACTCATCAATACTTTTATTTAGATTTCATTTGTATTTCAGAGAATCTGAAATTTAACTGTTAGAACAGTTTTGTGTTGCATCTACAGGAATGATATTCTTTAAGACATTTGCCTAATTCAGCCTACGCACTGTCCCTAATGGCATTTCAAAAAAGGACATACATCTGTTCCATTTCTTTGGTATAATGTATTTGTATCAGTTTTTGACTACAAATGGACAGAAAGGGAAATATGGCAATGACTGTGTTGTTTAGACTGGCCAAGCAGAGGGTACTTTAATTATCTTGGGGTTTATAGCACTGTACCTACATTACTGGTGTCATCACAGAATTATTTTTAAATAGCGTTGTGTGTTGTTGGTTATTAAAGCATCACCATTATCTCTCCATCACTGTGGCAATTTGACATCTCCAGCCTATTTGCTAATGCCTCATAACCATGCAGATAATCTACCATAATCTCAGCATCAAGTTCTGTAGCCTCACCACTTGTGTTACATTCTCACAGATTCTTTTTTCTTTAAGGAGTTCATGTATTACTGTTCAAGAAAATACATTCTTTGCTTATTATTACTTAGCGGTACCATCCAGCTGGCTAGAACAATAGTTATCCTGCTGTCTTGTGACAAGTGAATTTAAAACACAGGTGGGACCTCAGTTCTACTTTCACACCAGTTCACACTATTTTAACTCAGTGGAGTTAGTCCTGATTTACACCAATGTAACTGATAGGATGATCAAGTCCATTAATTCTATTAGAAATTACATGGAACCACTGTGCATATTGCAGAAGACACTCTAATAAATAGGGTCAATTGCATCTGATTTCTTTTTTTATTATTATTATGAAGGAATATCAGGAAACAACGCTTTCCTGAACTGCAGTATTTAAAGCAACTCAACTATGTGAAATCTCTCCCCTCAACTGCTGTTACACAGCTTGCAACCTTTTGTTCAAGAGATTAAGTTTGCATCTCTTCACATTATCTCTTTGTAATTAGAAAACTTTCATTTCGACAGAGAAAATGTGCCAGCATCCCTATGAGCCTTGCTACAAGCCAATGCAGAGTGCCATCTGGAGAACTGATGCCGAAGTCAAGCAACAACATCCTGTCATATTTTATCTGGAACTTTGCAACAGAACGACTAATAACATCTTAAGCTTCATTTGTCTGGCTCTCTAGTGCTTTTGGCAGAGGTCATAACCAGTAGTGGTTTTGTTGATTTGCTGCATCAAAACTAATTAGGTTACAGCTCTCACTGACAGAGCCTCTGATAATAATGTTAAAGCCTGGGGCTTTTACTTTACCCATTATGTCAAAGTAAAGTTTAAGACTCATAAAAACATACTCATATCAGCTTTTTAGCTGTAAAATGTAATGTCTATTAAAGATACTTATTCAGCTTGACTAGGTTGTCCTCACTTTACATATCACCATTTTCTCTTGCTTTTCCAAAAGTGCAGTTGATGACAGATAGTAAGAAATGTATAGAAATGCCTTGAAATGACAGTACAGTATTTCAAGATCTGACCTTTCTATTTTTAGCTCCCTTGATGGTAAAAGGAAAATACCCAAAATGTACTTGCTTTGGCTTATAAATGACTGAACTGAAGTGACTGGCTTCTTACTTCTATGGGGAATTTGACACAAGTGACCTTTTCACCTCGTCTCATTGGAAATCTGTTTTTACCAGATGCTTTCACACTTTGTCTTATCCAATGAGTCATTTTATAAATCTGAGTAAAAATAAGATAACCGTTACTTAGGGTTAAAATAAGGGCAGCACTGAGGGTAGAAGCTAGGAGACTTTTTAACGCATTTCAGGACAAGTAAGAAAGCAGCAAGAAAGCAGATTTTGGTCTGCACAGTAAAAAAAAGAAAGAAAGAAATAAGGTTTAACAGTTTCCTGTTTAAATGTTGTAAAACAAGTCAGCAGGGAGCTGTGGCAGTAAGGGGGATTGTGCTTCTTCACAGCAGGAAGATAGCACTTCAGTAGAATGGCTACATTGATTATCTAGATGTGGCTGTTTAAAGGGCTAGCACAGTACTTAAGGAATTATAATGTGCAAAATAATAATGGTTTGCATTCAGATATTCTGAACACTGTAGTTTGCAAGGCCTGAGCCAGTGCCAAGAGTGCACAGAGATGGGTTTTGTGCTTTTGCTCAGTGACATTTCAGCCAAACAACAGGGATCTCAACAGATTTTGTGCCTGAATTTGTAGCTGGTCTGGGTTTTGGTGTGGATTGTAATGTCAAGTCACCTACTTTTGATAAAGGCAATAGGCATATGTGAAAAATGAGGGTTAAATAAGTATTTATTTGAAGATTTAATTTTGCCTACACCCAATGAGTAATTATTGTGCTGTTAATTTAATATTAATGTACTGCTTATTTATTGCTTACCTCTTTGCATAATGAAATACCATGAAGCTCTGGTTCCTCTAATGCTCTTATTTTAAATGAAGTTAAGATTAATTTGAAACATTAAATTTCAGAGTTTAAACTAGAGGTGAGCAAACTTTTTGGCCCGAGGGACACATTGGGGAATAGAAATTGTATGGTGGGCCATGAACGCTCACAAAATTGGGGTTGGGGTGTGGGAGGGGGTGAAGGCTCTGGTTGAAGGTGCAGGCTCTGGGGTGGGGCTAGGGATGAGGAGTTTAGGGTGTAGGAGGGTGCTCTGGGCTGGGACCAAAGGGTTCAGAGGGCAGGAGGGGAATCAGGACTGGGACAGGGCTTTGGGGCATGGGGAGAGGTTAGGTGTGCAGGCTCTGAGTGGCGCTTATCTCAAGCGGCTCCCGGAAGCAGCGGCATGTCCCTTCTCTGGCTCCTATGCGGAGGCGCGACCAGGTAGCTCTGCATGCTGCCCCTGCAGCTTCTGGCTTAAAATGGCTCGCAGGCTGTTGTCTGCCTACCCCTGGTTTAGACTAATGGAAATACCATCATTGTTTAGAAACTCCGAGTTCTTCTCTCTGGAAGATGATCTCATATAAACTGTCTTACTCTTTCAAATATACCCTATGAAATTGATTTCTTGCAATATAAAGAGATTATGTTTCCTTTTATGGAACACTGCATATCTACGCAGTGGCATACATGTGAAAATGGACATGTAGCATTCACCCATGAGAGTGGTTTTCTTGATTGTTTGTTTTTATTTTTAGCAGTCCTTTGTGTATGCCTCGTATGTACCATGGAACCATGTCTGTACAGCTCTTTAGACATGGACAGTACATTGGTGAATGTATCATCATCAGTATGAATGAGCCTTACTTAATATTGTCCTTCAGTGCAGATCTGGTGCAACCACACCCGGAATATTAGCAGTGCGTACCTAATTACCAGAAAGATACTGAAAGTTGGAAAGAAGAGGGACTAAATGATCAAGGTTCTGGATGGATTGTGTTAAAAGGGGGGTGTGACGAGGGGGGCCGGGGCTCAACCCTCCCTGTGGAGGAGGGGAGCCACACCGGCCTCGTTCTGTCCCCTCTGGGTCCTGTCCTTCGGGTCCGCGCGGCGTCCGCCTGTCCCCCGTCCGGGGTTATGGTCCCTGTGGAGCCAGACTGGGCACAGCAAAGTCAGTAGGCGTCAGCTTATGCAGCGTTGGGCCCACCAAACAACAGTTCACTAAGTCTCCTGGCCATTTGGGCAGGGCAGAGCAGTAGCAGAGTCACTTGGGGCGCCCGCCTTGGTTCGGGCGGGGGCCACCGAAACAAACAGGTCAGTAAGCTCTGCGCCCTTTGGGGCAGGGCGGAGAGTAACAGAGTCAATTAGGGGCCCAGCCCTTGCGTCAGGCTGGTCCACCAAACAAACAGGTCAGTAAGCTCTGGCCCTTTGGGGCAGGGCAGGCAGTAGCAGAGTCACTGGGGCGTGAAAGAGGTTTTGCCACCCGGCTACGGCGTGGCAGGGGGACGCGGACACCATCCTCTGCGTTCCGCCCGGGGCCCTAGTAGCGGCGCTGTCAGCCGCCTAGGTGGTCAGTGCGGGATCCGGTCCCGAAACAAGTTGAAAGGGGTGATTCAATGGGATCCCGCCAAGACACACGCCATAGCGCCCTCGCGGCCTTCTGTGGCCTGACTATAGTAGCTGCCGGGCCTATCTCTGCTCTACGGGGTGATTCAATGGGGATCCCGCCGAGACACACAGCCATAGGCTCGGGGCCTTCTGCGGCCTGACTATAGTCAGCCAAGCCCCCGGGCTACTTCCAATCCCCCCTTCACTTCCTACCTGGTCCGCAGGGTCGTCCACCCTCATGGGCTCCTCCCAGTCCGGGCTAGGTGGTAGATCCGGGAGCACCTCCGGGCAGCTGGGCCAGGTCTGGTCCGAGGGTTCCTCCGGGCCGTAGTAAGGGCTGGGCAGCTTTGGTAGTTCCCGTCGTAGTGACGGTGGGTTAGTTCTGGTGGCTCCGCATCGTAGCTGCTGCGGGGTAGCTCCGGCAGCTCAGCGTCGTAGTTGCTGCGAGTTGGCTCCGGCAATGCCTGATACCTGTCTCTGAGCTCCGCAGCCTCCCAGCGACAAGGGTCAGCTGGCATGTCTGCTCTGGCCGGCAGCTGAGCTGCAACTGAAGGCCGGCGCCCGGCTTTTATGCTTCCGGGTCGCCGCCTGACCCTTTGAGGGGCGGGGCTTCCGCCTGGAAGTTCCGCCCTGGGGGAAGATGGACGGGGCTCAACCCTCCCTGTGGAGGAGGGGAGCCACACCGCCTCGCTACAGGGGGGATTAAACCAGATAAAATGTATAGCCTGGTGAAGTGATGCCAAAGGAGATTATAATAGTCTGAGTCTACAAATATTTGAAGAATGTAAACACTAAGGCCTCTTTCCTACTAACATTTATGCAGGTGCTTTATTATTGTGATTCCAGTGGGACTACTCTCGATAATAAAGTTAAGCACATACAGGATCAGGGGTCTAAGGAAGGAGAGGAATTAGTCATTGGGGCATATATGTGGATACAATTAGGAATAAGGAGAAATTAAGGAAAGAAAGTTCAAAGTGAAAGCCAGGAAAGCCTTCCTGACAGTAAGTTCTACTTGTATTAGGCTCTGGAGCAGTCTACATGGGTGGTGATTAAAGCCCCATTGTTTGGCACTTTAAAAAAAAAGAGGCAAATTATTAGTAACTGTAAAATAGGGAAAACCCATGACATGGGTTAGTAGATATTTCCCAAGTATAATCACTATGATTTTATGGTACATCCACAAGCATATCACTCATATGACCTTTTAGACATGTGTGTAATATTGACAGAAGTGGTGCCTGTATGGCCAATTGGACATGCATGAAAAAGCTGTAGGCTTGGAACCTATATTTCCCTGTGAATGTGTCCTCTACACACGTCAGAGCAATTTTTATGCAGCATTTCTGACTCCTATTGTCACCAACAAGGGGAGTTAAAGGGGTTAACGAGGCTGTGATTCTAAACTGTCCCTCATCCCAAACATCTCTTTCATTTACTTAATTTAGGACAATGTTTTTGGAACTCTAAGGTTGGTCTCGTTGTGGAGAGAGTGGGAAGGAAAATGTAAGCTCAGGGAAAACAAATGAAGAAATACATGCTGGTTATTGTTGTATTAATTTCATGTGGAACTCAGCAAAATGAGAACCAACTATTGTGTGGTTCTTCTTTTAAACTCTGCTTTAGTTGGCAATGACTCAAGAGACATTTCATTTCCAAACTTTTTCTTAAAACTTGTATATTAAGGAAGAGGGGATTTCCCAGGTTCCAGTTCCACTGTGAGAAAATGAAATATACTGAGGATTGTAACACATTATCCCCACTCTGACATCTGGTATGTCTACACTGCAGCTAGGCCTGCAATTCCTAGCACATGCAGACAGAAACATGCTAGCACTATGTGAGATAGCTCTCTAAAGATAGCAGAGTAGTCAGAGGTAGCAGGGCACCAGCTTCGAAAGGTCACCCAGTATGTACCTAGGGTGTCTAGGCAGGTTTTCACTCAGGTGGATATCCCACCCTTCGAGGGGGGAAGGAGTTTGTGCTTCCTTCACAAGATAGTAATTGATAGAGGAACCCAGGCCCTCCCTTAAGGCTCCCCAGTATCTTGCACCTAGGATTAGGGTTCCTATTGGTAGAGTACTTTCAGATAGAGTTAGGGTTTCTATGGGCAGGGTACTTAGTATTAGAACTAGGAAACATGATCTCCAAGCATATGACCCACAGGTTATGGCTCCTGTAGGTGATGCTTCTCACGCTACAGCTAGGATGCATATGGTTAGGGCTCCTGGCCACAGGTTAGGGTTGATATGGGTAGGGCACCCCACACTGAGGTTAAGTTTCCAATGGGTAAGGAATTTGAGGTTAAGGTTGCTATAAATAGGGCTCCCCACCCCAGGGTTAGGGTTCCTCTGGACAGGGTATTTAAGGCTAGAGATTAGAAACCTGATCTCCAAGTACCCTACCCATAGGTTACGGTTCCCTTGGGTAAGGCTCCTCACCCTAAAGCTATAGGTTTAAGGTTCCTATGGGAAGGCTGCAACAAGCTAGGCTTAGGGTTCCTACTGGTAGGGATCCCTGACCTAACGTTAGGGTTCTTAAGGATAGAACAGATGGAGCTAGGGTTAGGGGGTCCTATGAGAAGGGATCTCTGGCCTAAGGTTAGGGTTCCCAATTGGTAGGACTCCCTGCCTAGGGTTAGGCTTCCTATGGTAGGGCATGTGGAGCTAGGGTTAGGGTTCCTACAAATAGGACTCTTATGCCTCAGTCTAGGGTTAGGCTTCCTAAGGGTAGGGTTCCTATAAGTAGGGCTCCCCAGCCTAGCGTTAGGGTTCCTATGGGTAAGGCACGTCAAGCTAGGGTTAGAGTTCCTACAGGTAGAGTTCCCCATCCTAGTGTTAGGGTTTCTACATGCAGGGCTCCCTGACCTAGTGTTAGGGTTCCCATGGGTAGGGAACATGGAGCTAGGGTTAGGGTTCCCACGGGTAGGGCTCCCCTGGATAGCATTAGGGTTCCCAAGGGTAGGGCTCCCCTGGATAGAATTAGGGTTCCCGCGGGTAGGGAACATGGAGCTAGGGTTAGGGTTCCCATAGGTATGATTCCCCTGGCTAGGATTAGGGTTTCTACCTGTAGGGATCCCCTGTATAGGGTTAGGGTTCCCATCGGCAGGGCACGCGGTGCTAGGGCTAGAGTTGCTATGGGTCTGCCTCCCCTCCAGCAGGCTAGAGTTGCTACAGACAGGGTGTTGGCATTCTCAGTTACGTTTAGTACAAATAGGTGTCGGGGTTTGTCTGGGTTTCCCTTGCTGAGAGGATTGCCTAATAGCGATACTCCATGGTGTAATGCTTGCCGGTGAGTTTCAAGGGTATGAGTCACTGAGCAGCACTACCTAGGATAGAGTGTCCTAGCAGCAAATGTTCAAGGGGCCACTTCATTTAGCCTTAAGAATGGGGAGGGAATGAGAACCTAGACACACTCTGTACCACCATTTTCTGACCCAAGGTCCTTCAAAATAGGGTACCCTGACACAGGGTTCAAGTCCCAATATGCTTAAGCACATTCCCTGGGTTGCTTCCTACCCTTGTCCCAGTCACTATGGCAATGTCTCTGGGATTGGACATGGGGTATCTCTTGTGTCCCTTCTGTTTTGTCTCCAGCAGCTCCTCTGTTGGCTACAGCAAGCCATCCCTCTCAGCTTCTGCGGTTGGCTGGCTTCCCATGGTGCAGCTAGGAGGCTCTATCCAGGTGCTTCGGGTCCCAGCAGCTTTCCAGCAGGGGCTGTTGTATTCAACCACTCTCCTGCTCAGTCAGCTCAGACTGAGCTGAGCTGCTTCCTTTTGAATGCTCCCTCTACTGGGAGCATGCCCAGCAAGCATAGGGGGCATGGCCTCTTGGCCAAGAACTGTTCTTTAACACTTGGGTCACCAGTCCCACCATCACAGGAGGGTACTTGGAGCTAGGGTTAGGAATCCTACAGGTAGGGGTCCCCGGCCTAGGGTTAGGGATCCTATGGGTAGGTTTCTTGGAGCTGGGGTTAGGGCTCCTATGGGAGGCAGTAATAGCAAACACCACAGCATGTTTCAGGGCTGCCTCCCTAGGCCATTTCTGCCACTTACTTTCCTAGTCCAGGGCATAGTGAAAAGCCTTTTATATGATCCACCTGCAGTCAGAGTGAAGTGTTTCCTAGTCCTAGGGAAAGGCTAGTCCCTCCTCCAGTACTTGGGGGAATTGCTGCTTGTAGCCTTCTCTCCTGCAGCCAGTACCCAAGACAGGTCTCTAACCTGTCTGCCTGCTTATGAACTGTCTGTCTCTCATTTAATCTTCTCCTCTAACTGGAGCAGGCTCTACAGGTGCAGCGGAATGAAGCCACCTGGGCCCTTCTGTCATGTTATTATACATCCAATCACATGGGCTTCAAAAGGAACCCTTCCCATTAATTACATAGTGACACTGACACGCTCCAACAGCAGTCCTTCTCCTAATGTGTCATTCTCATTGATATCAGTGGCAATGAAGAGCATGTGTATGAAGGTAGGATTTAGCCCTCTAAATTGTACTGAGGCTGTGTTAAAGGTGTTTCATTGTCCCACCCACCTTAGTTAATGGCAGGTAAATGCTGTTCCAGGCCTAGCATGCGCCTTTAGTTGAAGAAATTTCACAGGATTGAAACAAAGCTGAGATGTCAGTGGTTGCACTTTGAATACTAAGGAGTAGATTCAGTTGGTAATAATGTATCATCCTACTACTCATAAAACAGTGTAAGACAAGTGAAAAGGGTGCTTGAAATTAGTGATGGGATAATACTGGCTTCCAGAGGAGCCGTCTCAGAATGTTGGGAAAAGTAGAATCACAGTAAATTTTCAGCCTTTTTTTTTTTTTTAAACAAAAAGAAATAGCCTTGTAATAAGCCTCTGTCCCAAATCTGGACCTTAGCGTCCAAAATCTGGGTGCTTAGCATGAAACTCCCCCAAGCTTATTACCAGCTTGGACCTGATCTCGCTGCCACCATCCAAAATTTCCAGGGTTTTGGCCCCCTTCTGGTCTCCCCAAACCTTCTCTGGAGAGACCTCCAAGACTCAGAGACTCTGAGCCTCCCACCAAAGGGAAAACAACCTCCTCCCCTTGTCTCCTCTTTATCTCATTACCAGCTGTCCCTCCCTGGGTTATCCTGGGCGATACTGTACAAATAAACTCCTTGAATGCAAAACAGAGAGGGCAATTTACCTTCCCCCCTCCTTTCCTCCCCTGAGGCTATGTATTCAAACCTAGTCAAGCTAAACACAAAGAGATTTTCCCCACTCTTCGTTCCTTAGCCTTAACCAGAGAAAAACCTCAAGCAGGTTTTAAAAAGAAAGCTTTATATAAAAAAGAAAGAAAAAGACATAAACATATAAACTCTGCATCAAGATGACATATACAGGGCTATTGCTTATAAGAATAGATAGAATAAACAGTCTGATCAAAAAGATAACATAAAATTGAAACATTCCAGCAAGGTACACACATGTAAATACAAAATACAATATAAACCTATTGCTTTTCCTTTTGTACTCACACCTTGGTAACAGAAGGGTAGAAAGAAGCTTGGAGATAGAAAGAAAACCTCTTCTCTCATAGCTGAGAGAAAACAAACAGCCAGAACAAAAACAAACACCCCCAGAAGTTCCCTCCCTCACTTTGAAAAATCTGGTTTCCTGATTGGTCCTCTGGTCAGGTGTTTGGTTCCCTTTGTTAACCCTTTACAGGTAAAAGAAACATTAACCCTTAGCTATCTATTTATGACAAGCCTGCAAATCTAACAAGGAAAAACAAGTGGCTCCTCTGTTAGTCACAATGATGAAAGCTGTGGTGTAGAGAAGGTTCAAACCCCTTTATCACCGTGTAACCTAATCCTGCTCATACTGAATTGCCAATGTTTAGCATTTATGTATCATTTTACATGTTTAAAACACTGTATAAATACTAAGTAATTATTCTTTCCACTGCTTATTCTTTGTTTGTTCATCTTCAATTATTTCTTCATGCTTTTCTTTCATTCCTGAGATCTTGAACTTGTCCCACTCACATTTTCTGCGATACGACCCCATGTCACATTTCTGTTAATGTCTTCTTTTGCTTCTTTACACTGTTCACTTATCCACTGTTTCTATCGCTCTTCACTTTTTGTCTCATGTCTCTGGTCAGCCTATTGTATTCAGCTCTTAGGCCTGGTCTACACACTATAAACTTAGGTTGACATAAGCCGTGCTAAGTCAATCTAATAATGTATGTGTCTACGCTACCGAGTCCCTTCTGCCTAAGTGGCCTGTAAAGTCAACTTCTGTGCTCCACCTCCGCAAGAGGTATAGCGCTTGATTTGACGTTCACTGGTCGACATGGGGATAATGAAGACATGGCGTTGTATAATTTGAATTAATTGGTCTCTAGGAGGTCCCACAGTGCTCCACTGTGACAGCTCTGGAGAACATTTTTAACTCCACTGCACAGCAGCCAGGTACACAGGAAACAGCTGCTCCCCTGTTAAAGCCCTGGGAACTTCTGAATTTTCATTTCCTGTTTGATCAGCCTGGTGAGCTCACCAGCACAGCTGATCATGGAGACTCAAGGCTGCAAATGTGCTCCAGGATGAAGTACACAAGAGGTGGTGGATCTTATTGCTGTGTGAGGAGAAGAGTCTGTGCAGGCAGAGCTCTGATACAGCAGAAGAAATGCTGACATCTATGCCAAGATTGCACAGGGCATGGGGGAAAAGGGATACACCAGGGATGTGTAGTAGTACCACATGAAAATAAAGGAGCTTTGGCAAACATACCAGAAGAGAAGAGAGGCAAACAGTCATTCTGGTTCTTCCCCACAGAGATGCCACTATTATTATGACACCAGAGCTTTTTGTTGGCATCCTTCCAATGGATACCACAGAGGGAAAATTTTACAGCAACTGTGCTCAGGGTGCACACGTACCTACATTGGAATGGACATGTGCAATCACTCAAAGAAGAAGAGGAAGTTGCACAAGGCAATTGCCAGGAGATCTTTGACTTTTACCTGGAGACCTATCACCACAGTATTAATAACCCCAATTTTTAATCTTATCCACAGGTTTCATCTGCAGTCATACAAACCTCCATAATTCTGTATTGAAGTGGACAGGAAGGCTCACAAATGTAGATATAGGCTTTGTGACCCCAGGAGTCTTTCTGGATATAAGTGCTACTGGCTGAGCCATCACACATAAAAGAGGAAAATATTCATATGAGTGTATTTACTGAGCAATATACATCGATTTAATTATAATTAATGGGAACTCAAAATGTTCTACTGATGTCCAGATTTTTGAATGTGTACAACAAAAGCTCATTTTTCCTTTATAAGTCTATTAACTTCTTAGTGTTTCTAACTTGATTTATATCAGTATTAAGAGGTACATTCATGATTCCTCATTAGACTTAACAAAAATTACTTAACTGACAAATTTTAAGTGAGGCTTCCTTTTCAAAAGTGATGGATGCATTGATTAGCATCTTGTCAGCAGAGTCCTAACTTCAGCACCTTTCCAGCCTAAGAAAACCTTAGCCAGTGCATGGTGGAGGCATTGACAAACTTGATTCAAGTCAGGACAATCCTCACACAGTCCTGAAAGAAAAGGTAAGTTAAGTTGCTACTAGTTGTATAACTATTCAAATGTTGTCTACTCTTGCATGTTGTCTAATCCTACCAGATCTGCAGAACAGCCTGAAATAAACACCAGATAAACTGAATAATCTCAGTTGCTTTGCAGAAAAATTATTTCTCCAGATGCTTTTATGCTCCAAGAAGAGACTGCTGCGATCTGGAAGACATATCTTCCTCAGCCCCAATGGCTCTCCAAAAGGGAGCAGGAGCTTGTTGAAAGGTGGTAATATTAGCTTCTGGACTGATTAATAAAGATGCTATTGTCCCAAAATTTCTGACAATGGAGGTCTTGCCTCGTTGAAGAGATTTTTTTTACTACTGATATAGATTAATTGCTGCTGAACTGCTTCCAGAGATGTGAAGACTTACATACCAGTTGGGATCACTTGTCTACGCACAGTATATGGAGCTGTGGGGGTCACAGACAAGATATTAGCAATCATGGAAACCAGAAAGGTTCTCCCTGTCTAGATCTAGACCTGTCTCTTCCAACATTCCCCCTACCTGCCTGTACACAACAGCACTGAAGGTGGTCTGTGAGGAAACAGCATGTTTTGTCTTCAACAGGAGAGCAAATGTTGCCATAGCAACATTGCAAAGGGGACTGCTACCTTATAAAAGGTGGGGGAGGAGACCAAGGGCTTACTTTACATAAAGGAAATGGTGACCTTAGAATGCATAGATGAGCAGAAAACCACATTCAACATCCTATGTTGGTTACTGAAAAGTTTTGCTCTTCTGTCTTCCAGCACCAGCAATCTCAATTAGCTAAACAAAATCTCTAATCCAAACAAATTAGACGTATTTTGCCCCCAGTGACTTAGAAGACAGGGAAGTGATAAAGGAAAGGATTAGACAGATACTGAGCATGTACTGGTCTGTGCTTGGAAAATGAGTGACACCACATAGGATTTTTTTCTTTATGAGCTGCTTGTTTCATCTACAAGTATCACTGTCAAGCTCTGAATTATTCTGGTAAAACAGCTGGATATTGTAGTTTGTCAGGAGCTGGAGCTGGGGCAGCTGTTGGTGTATTTCCCCAGCACCAAGCTCGTGCTGGTTGGAACCAATTCTTTCATTTATGGAAGAGTGTTGCTACCCCAATGTGTAAGGGCTGTCCAATCTTGATGCCACAAAGGTAGAAGTGCACAGCAGTCCCAAATAATAGCTGTAAAAAAGACTGCAGCCCTAATTAATTACACATATGGTCTGGTAATAATGAAAGAAAAAATGGAACAATTACACAAACATAGTGAAATGAATACTAAATATTAACAATCTTTTCTGAATCTGAGAACAAAATTATGGTAATTTTATTTCCAATATATAGTCAAATAGATCTTTGATATTTAAGTGTTGTGTATTTATCTGTTTGCGTAGATGGCACTTTTGTACACCCTAGAACTATGAAGCCATGCTACACAGACCAGAGCTGACAAGAGAGAGCCTGCAGCCCTTTTTTGATTGACAGATTCAGTCAGTTACAGATAGAGCCCGGAGCTATAGCCTGGACTGCTTTACAGAGCTTGGAGAATACCATCAGAAACTTTTTCACTGCAGATTATTGTTTTAAATAAATCACCAATATGGTGATTTATTTCCAATACTAAATGTCATCTGCAAAGAACTGTTAAGAAAATATTGTTGATGGATCAATGACTGGGTTTAGTGGCGTGCAGAAAAGAGTCACAATGTGCATTGCAACATTACTGTAGCTGCTACCTATGCAGAGCAGTTAAAGCTTCAGACTATAGAGACTGAATATTTTCTCTATGTTTGACATTTCAAAGAACATCGTGATTTCATTGTTTAACTTACAGGTTCCCTGAAGCATTGTAGGGTATACTGGGATTTACATACAGAAGATCCTAGAGAAGCTTTTACACTGTATCAATTTGTAATAAACACTTTTCAACATAAATTTTATTATGTTTTGAGATAACAGTGCACATTTGTTGTAAGTTTGTTTATTTTAGATGGTCTTGGATCTTTGATACTGGAAAAAAAAACGATTGCATATTTGCTTTTAATACATTTGAGATAACATCTAACATCATAAAACTATAAAGGGACTGATTCACCAATGCCTTACATCTTGTGTAGTGTTTTACACCTGTGGAGAATGATTGCAAAGTGGGTATAAAATATTGCGAAAACAAAATAGCTAAATAAGGTGCAAAGCAGTGGAGAATCAGTCTCACAGTGTCTCATTCAGGGCTTATTCTGTCTTTACAATAGTGTAATATGAGATCATATTTAAATCATAAAGAGGAATTTCAACCCAGTGCAGAGGGCCCATATAAGGGGCCAGATTGTCAGAGGCTGAAAACCAGAATAACTCTATTTACTGTTGTTACCTATCAGCTTTGTGTTCTTGGGGATCCAGGGCGCAGTACCCAGCCTGTCTGACTCACAGAAGACCTCCCACCTCCAGCTTCTGCTTCAACCAAAGTCGATCAGAAGAAAGACTTACAAAAAACAATGAAAAGGCAGTGGAAGACACATCTAAACCCCTCTGAACAAGAGTGACAGGATTAAGGAAACTCCTCTAGCCTCATTTGCTTCGAAGATGGGACAGGAAGGCATCTTCATTAGCATACAGAATGGAGAACAGAGATTCCAAGGCAAGAATAGCACTGAACTCTGGGACCAGAAAAGCAGGGGAACACTGCATGATGGGGAATCTCTGCCTCAGAGGTTAATGAATCCACATCTGCACACACCAAGCTCAGCAGTTATCAGACCAATTCTAGTAATAAATCCTTTACTGATATCCAAAATACTGACGCTGCCTAATTGCATTGTGAGCTCCCTGGAAGGCACACCACTAATAGCCAGGAGCTATAACTGATCACACAAATCAGGGTCAGAAGGCTATACGTAGAAAGACAGAGAGAGAGCTGGGTTCTCACCATTCCGCGAAGCTTGAATCGATCAGGGTTTCCAGGTGGTGGCAGTAGCTGAGGGTCTGGAGAGTTGGAGACAGGCAGAGTTCCCAGCACGATCAGTCAGGAGAAGATGAAGTCCCAATGGAACTAATGAGATTTTGTATCCAGGCATCAGAGCACTTACTTGAGCATGAGTAGGGGGTTTTGTAGGGAGAGAACAATGGTTCAAGGGAGAACACTAGATTTGTTTATAGGTAAACTGATGGCTCAAGGGAGTATACCAAAGTTGTCTTGTTCAGGCTAGACAATAGGAACTGATTATTTTCTAAACCTGACTTTTATAATCAAATTTAAGTTAGATTTAATATTATAACTGTTTTGTTTGTTTGGCAATAAATAACTTTTGTGGTTAAGCTGGTTGCTTCTCTCTCTCTTTCCCCCTGGGGGTGTTTTTTTGGCTTCCCCATTCGCTCTGCTGCAACGCGTCTCATACCTAAGCTAAAGATCCCTGCAGGGCCCAAAAATCCTGTGGGGTTTGCTCATCATGTGGGTTACTACCAGAATAACTGTAACATGAAAGTGGGGATAGGGACGTGCTGAACCTGAGGTATATGAGGATAGCAGCTTGGAAGTGCTGACAGACCCAGCCTACTGAGTCCAGGGACATATATGAGGTCAGCTTGGGAGTGCTGATTGACCTGGTCTGCCCAGACACACTCTGTTAACGTGTGTGTGTTCATCTGATTCTGGGGCTGGAAGAACCCAGCCCTGGGGAACCTAGGTCCTGCAGGATAGCTCAATTGGGAGGGAACTTGCAGAAGGGAGAAGTAGAGCTGTGTATGAGAACACAAGTGAACAAGCAGTACGTTGATAGAATTACAGAACATTCCTCAGAAGAGTAACCCTAATAAATGAGCGTACCCCAAAGTAACGGGCAAATCTGGTAACACTGTAACAGTCTTGGTTGAGGAGTAACTGCTTACAAATTTTAGAAAAGTGCAACAAAAAACAAACAAAAAACTATAAACAAACAGTTAAAGATGTTCCTTTGAATAAAACTATAAAAACCAATAAGCAAATAAATACAAAGCCCTTAAACCTTTCTTTTTGTATATTTAATTTACCAGTAATTAAAATATGACCAGAGAAATGCAAGTTGAATAAGAAAAATCTATGTTCCACTAGAAATTAACTTTTTTCAGAAGACCAATTTAATAATTTCCTCCCCAACCGTCAACATTTCTGGACAAAACCACCCTATATACAGGTTTGTTCTCTTTTCCCCTCAATTCCTCCATCAGAGGCCCAAAATATGATGGATCTTAATTGGAGTCAAATATCAGCTATACAGTAATTTATAAAAAAATTTCTTCATGAGCTAGACTAACTGGAGTGTAGAGCTCCTTTCCCATATAGAGACCCACTCAGCCAGATTAATTTCTTTGTTCAAATCTCTCTCCTAGCTTTTCATCTATGTTGTTTTCTTAATGTTTTTTTTTTCAGTAAAAATTATATATATCTCAGAAATTAAACCGTGGTTCCATCTTGCTCCTGAGTCAACTCCTCAACTGTGGTTAAAGGTCTAGACAAAGCTGCTTCAGATTCAGATGTCACCAAAAAATTGACTTGTAAATATTGAAAATAAGAGAACTTTATATTGCTCTCCACTTAGAGATCCTCTGACCTGCTTACTCAATGTTCCTGTAGAGGATCTATATTTCAAACAGAATGACAAATGAATTTCTTTTTTATTCATAGCATCTTGATGTTGTATTGCATATTATTGGAGAAATATGACCCCTCCTCCTATGCATTTGTGATGTAGTAAAATATGGAATGTCCTTCTATGGGAAAAGCTTTTACACCAAGTATGTACACAAGAGATGCACCAAAAAGTTGATAAGTTCTTCAAAATTTGGTCATCCTTTCTAGAGTACTCAAAGTACTCCCCAGCCAGCAAGCCAGAATCTGTAGCCACGTTCTTTGAATATTAACCTGATCCTGAATAAGTAACCTATGATGTGGTATGCAAACATTTGATTGTAAACTTTGCCTTAATAAACAGTTAAAAGTTTATTTTTAAGTAGGCTTTTATGGAACATATGCAGGAGAAACAAAAAATATTTCTGTACAAATGAAACATTGATGTATATTACTAATTATGTTCTTTCTCTATAAATGGAATCATCTTGTTTGTAAACAAAATATATCAACTACTACAGGAAACTTTGTTACTTTTGGTCAAGAAAATCAAGTTTACTTCATGATAGGATACACTTATAATAATGCCATCCAAAGATGCCAATGTGCTTTACAATTTGTGCAAGTATTATCATCCCATTTGACAGGTGGGCAAGCTGTGGCATAGAGTTTAAAGGGGAAATTTCCAAAGGCACAAATGGGAGTTTGAAAGTGAATGGGAATTGGGCAGCTAACTACTTCTTGTACCTGTGAAAATCTAGCCTGGAGCCATTTGCCTAAGGTTACAAAGGGAGTCAGTGGAAGAGTAAGGAACAGACTAAGTCTCTTGACCACAGTTCCCTGGTATACCCACTAGACCATTGTGCTTCAATGCTCCTTTCCCCCCCATCCATCACATATAATGATATTCAGAAGGTAGATAACGGATTATGTTTTCATTTGGAGGTAGCAAGTGAGGGAGGGTGGTCACATGTCATCTCCACATTCATTAACTTGAACTACCATGTCAAAACTCCACCATGTATACCTGCTGTTTACACAATGTAAAATAGCACTACTTAAGGTACTGAACAGAAAAGGAGTTTTTGCAAAGAAATCTTTCAATCTCCCATCCCACTGGGCTACAGTGTTGTCATTCTCATTAATTTCTATTGTAGGGCTGAGATCCTTCTGAAATAACAGCGCTTGTAGAAGGACCTCAAAGCCTCTTAAGAGCCCTTTTAATTTTTCTTTTCTTCCTCTTCTTAAAGACATGCCACCTCAGTAAAAAATTCTAGCCAACCAGAAGAACTATGGATGTTTCCCAGTCCAGAAGAAATTACTAACACCCACAGAAGTGGTAATGTCTCAATTACAGAGACAAATGGTTTCAGTTCCCCCATGTAGTGGGGCGGTTACCCCGCTCCAGCCCTAAAGGGGTTAAAGGTAGACTGATTGGGGAAACAACCACAGCTGGGGCCACGCCCCAATCAGGCCACAGATGGCCCTATAAAAGGGCTGTGAGGCAACAGCTCAGGCAGTCTCTCTCTAGCAGTGAAGAGAGAAGGACTTGACTGCCTGGGAGCTGAGCAGGGTACCTGAGGCTGAGCAGGGCTGGGAAAGGGCAGAGGGGCTGGGGAGCTCCAGCCTGGCAACTCCCCAGGTTGCAGGCCTTGGAAAAGGACTAAAGCAGGTACTAGGGTTGCAGACGTGCAACCCAGGGTTAGGAAAGGCAGCAGGTCCAAAACCCGCCTTGCTGATGAAGAGTGGGTTATAGACTGCAGTCTGCCCCAGGGAACAGGGGCTAGATGATGACTGGCAGTAGCCACTGAGGCAAAATGGGGATAGAGGGTTGGGGGTTTCCCTGGGAGGGGAGACCAGAGACTGTGAGGGTACTGTAGAGGGAAGAATCCCAAGGGAAGGGGAACTGGGGTCCGTGAGGGACATGGGAGCCAGCGGCAAGTGGAACACTGGCCAGCAGAGGGCAATCTGGAGTTGGAGAGCTAATTCCCAAGACAACCAGCAGGAGGCTCTGTGCTGGTGAGTTGTTGCACCGCTACCCCCCACAATTGCAAGGCATGACTCAATATGGCTGATAACATTTAAATAAGGTGAAAGTGAAGTGTTAAAATAATAATATATTAGTCACATTAATTTTCCACTCCTGTTTACAAGGCAGGTGATGTGGTTCAAAATGAGACACTCTGGAGCTTTGTTTGCATGTTAGAAATGTCACAACAATGTCAAAATCCTCACAAAATTAATGGATTTGGTTGTGCCCCTCCCTTTATAAAAAATAAACAAATAAACAGATTCCATTTTCAATACCAATAAGAAAAACCAAGGAATGAAATTCTATCAGATTATTGTCTTTCTAGAGTAGCCAAGGTCACATGATGTCCAGCTCAGAACAGCAACGTAACAATGATACTTTCTAACTATAAATACACTGCCTAGCATATTTTTTTTCTTAAACATACATTAGATATGGAGTAAGAGGTATTTTTCTATTAGTTAAAGTTCAGAACTTGGAGTCAAGTGAGCTGGGTTCTATTACTGGCTCTTCTGTTAAGTCACCATTTAATCTTGCTCAAGTCCCTTACCCTTCTCTGCTTCAGTTCTTCCTTCTGTAAAATGTGAATAGTTCTTATTTTCTGCACAGGATTAATGCACTGATGTTTGTGAAGTGCTTTGATATCCTCAGATGGAAGGCAATATACAAATTAATGAAGTAAGCACCCACCCACATTGTGTTCCACTGGCCTCTTGTGAGAATTTTCACAACTGTAAAAAGTTCCTGTATTGTGTATTCAGATGAGAAACACAATAAACAACTGACATAAGCAAAACTTATTTGTTTGTTAGCACTCCCATCAAACAACTACAAGGGCATATCAGATAGCAACACTCGAGCTGAAACTGAAACTTTAGTAAATGGAGCACTACAGAGCACCGTTCACCTTCGTCAGTCTAAGTTCTGTTTACACCATCTTTGTTGGCTGTCTAGGTAGAATATAAATAACTTAATCACACTTGTGAATAAGTAAAGTCCCTAGAGGGTGCAACACAGCTCAATGCCACACTTCCCCTCTGGCACAAGGGACACACTGGGGGCATGGCCAGAGTGTGCTGTGCTCTGGAGACTGTAGCCAGCCCAAGGAAGCATACAGGTGGCATAAAGCCGCTTTGGGTCCTTTGTCAAGAACATCGCTAAAAATTGCTATACGGAAAAAAAAAAACAATATGGAGCAATGTTTATGGAACTTACTGCACTGCATGTAATGCAGATCCTTTAGCCTGTGGTATCTCACCTGATAGAAGAAATTAAAGAATTCACTATGCCCCATTATCTACATTATTCTTAATAGCTTTCTGCTGTTGAGATACCAAATATCAAAACAAGGATGGTCAGACTTGTACATGTAATACTTCTATGAAATATGCAAATAATGAGCTGCGCTCTGATCCGATTTGTGTTGTATTTGAAGCCTCTTCCATTCTACGGTTTGGATACTGAGCACTTTCGACAGTTTGTCTGATGTAAACAATTCCAACCTGTCAGCATGATTCACCACCAACAGATAAGAGTGTATGATTTTTGAAACATCTGCCTTTTTTTCAGTTCACAAATAACTGGGGGGAGGAGGGGACAAAGCAAACAAAAAGGAAATAGCAAAAGAGATGATGGATTTGATTGTATTGCGGAGAAAACAGGATGATGAAGAGATTGTTTTACCTAGTGCAGACACCTGGAATGCAGCAAGTGTGTCTCAGCTGCCTCAGAAGTGTGACCCCTGGGACCCGTGCTGTGCACTGTAACAAGAGGCTGTCATCACACACTGCCCCACAGTCCCGCTCATATAGATTTCCCTGAGTATGTTCATATTTTGACAGCTTTTGAACAGTAACACCTTTCCCTGTTCTCCAAGTACAACTGCAGCTGAATTTCCTTTCTTAAAAGGTGCAAATTATGGTTGCAGCGTGGCCTGTTAGAGGTGCAAATGAGCACAACACAGGCAAAATGGAATCGTGCTTAAGTAGTAAATATATGGATCTATATCCTGTTGAAAGATTTTGTGAGGGGAGGTGAGGAGAGGAGGTTATGAGTGGGAAGTATATGTGTGAATTTTGCTGGGAGTGTGAAGTTTCTGCCTTTACACAGCCTGAGAACTTGGTAATTATGATTCTGGAAACAGTGTAAATCTAAAAAATATAGGAGCAGCCCATTGGAACACATTCAATTATAAGGCTCTGGGAACTAAAATACTTTGAGTGCCCCACAAATATTCCCACGAGGTTTCTTATTTCCACTCAGGGAAAACATTTTCAAACTGTACATTGCTTAAGATTCTTTGGGCCAAATTCTGCTTGGTTACTTTGGTGTATCTGATTTTGCTGATAGACAAAGTGAGAGGGTGATGAGGAACTGTACAGATATACAGAAAACCTCCATCCTCTGCACAAGCTGCTGGATATTCCCCTAACATGGTGAGCGGGACACTGGCATCCCCCAGGAATTTTGCACTAGATGTAGTGGGCTAAATGACTTGTCAGGCTCCTTGGAGAGTACTCATACTGTTGTCAGCATGCTCTAGCCAGGTCATCGGTTGTTCCTCTTCAGAGTGCCTGTAGGATGCACTCCCCGGTCCTGCCCACTGAAAACTTGTTCAGAATAGCAATACTCCCGGCAGGGCAAATAATGCGTTTGTCAGTGTCCTTCATCCTCGCAGTGCTGGCTAGAGCCGAATAAGGTCCTCACTGTAAGGTAGGTGAAAGCTCTGCCTGCCTGCTGCAGAACTTACTTTGTCTTCTCATTCTTAACATGACAGATGAATTATCTTGAAATCTGCTCAGACAGCACTGCTGTTAGGGAACAGAAAACCACTTTCCCAACCACAGAATTATCACCAACTCTTTATCATAAACATCAGTAAAGCTACAAAGACAACCATAATCATCATGATAATGAAATCCAAGTCCTATGTGCAGAGAAGGAAAAAGTTCACGTTCAGTCTCACACTTTCTTTAGAGACTATTTTACTAAGAGCAGAAAAGAAGTGTAGGAGCTCAGGTTTATGTTTTCTGTATCTTCGCATTTTTCCTGTCCTGCTTAACCCTGATCTATGCTGAATTCATATATTCTAGTTAGCACATTTGGTAGCAAACAACGGAGCTAATGTAGTGTAACAGTGTCAGTTACAACCCTCTACTTTCATTTACTTTTTTTTTCTTTTTGAAAAACAAATAGATGTCTTTTGGACTACAGCTCTCCATAATTAGTCTTAATTGAGAGACGAAACTGTTTTTTAGTTCTGCAGGGAAGGGATATACTACTTTGCAGGGAGAGTTTGCAGCACTTCTTTTCTCAGAGGTAGCTCACAAATGGCTGAACTGTATCACCTGAATCTTGACAAATGTGTATTGCTGTTATGGATTATGCCCACTGCTAGATCTGACAAGAGATAGGTTGAATAGAAAAGTTAGAGAATTTTTTAAAAAGTCACTCAGTTCATCTGCTGAGATTTTTATCAGAGCCCTGTGAAGCCCTCTTTGTGACATCACAATGCGTGTTTTCTCTCCTCAGAATGACAGGCTTTGGGCTTGCTGCTGAGCCAAACTGCATGCTGTAGACTGCAAAAATCTCATAGAAACACACGCAGTACAGTCTTTCTAAAACAAAAGCCAGTGCTTTCAAATCATCCATATAAAGTCATGAGTGAAAAAAGTGAATATTGTGTTTTTAAAGTTTCCCCCCAAATTTGTAATATATACTGGATACTTACAGCTATGTTAAGCTTTAATTTAAAAAAAAATTTCAATTTCAGTCATTTTCAGTAACCATGATATTGCTGTAAAAATGTATCATTTTGTGCTTCTGCCCTGTTAATTCAGCCTTTCAGAACACTGTCTCCAGCTAAATAATTGCAGCAGCAAAAGTGTAACACCACTACCACCACCACCATCATCATTTCATTTATCTCAGAGAAGTATGAACCTCAGCAGCTTACTGGGACCATTTAACTATTATTAAGCCCAGGCAATTCATTTTTTATTTACAAAGCTAAAAAAAAAAGTTTTCGCATTAAAAACAGTATGAAAGCAATGAAATAGAAAAGTTAAGGATGTTAATATTGTATATTACGTGGTATATACTTAACATTAATACAGATAAATCTCTGGCCTAATATAAAGTGACAGAAAAGAAATAACTGCAAATACATACAGATACATATGGTATCTACAAGATAGTCAGGTTAGAGATGCGTTATGAACTGCTGCATTTCCTGAGTGTTCTTTTGTACTTTTTTGCATCTAATTAAATTTAAATCTAGACCCTACAGGGGTCAGATGTGAGCAGAACAAAATAACTCACAGAATTGTTTTCAGTTAACAGAACGCTAAGTGAGCAGAGTTGACCTGTTTCAATAGAAAATTGACAGAATAAATTCTGCCAGATTCCCCAAATTGGCAGCTGGAGTTTAAAAAAAAAAAAAAAATTAAAATCTTGGATATGACTTGGAATATGCATTTAGATACATTTACAGAGCATCACGTGACATAAAGCAATCTGACAAATCCAGATGTAATATGATGCATGTATTACAATGTGTTAAAATGTAAAGATATTTCATTTTTATTCTCATAGGTAAACATGTAAATACTCAGAGGTAGTTAAGAGACTTCCTTTGATATGTATCCAAAATTCCCGTTAATGCTAAAGAAACTTCTGAGTTGAAGCTAGCCCAGCATGCATGGTAGGCTGCCAATTAAAAGTGGAGTTTGCAGCACGTATTCTACTTTATACAGTAAAAAACTTCAGAAGAGTAATTGATAAATTTCAAGTCTGTGACCCTGCAAATACTGATGTGTGTGTTTAACTTGAGTCCCAGGAGATTGCTTATGTGAGTAGGGTAATGAATCTGCATGATTAGGAATACCGAACAAGATAGACAGCAAAAAAGTTATATCAAAAGAACATTTTCTTAGTGCTCTTTCTGACTCTTGAAATTACTTAGTGAACTTTCACCCTGTAGTCAAACTGAGAGAAGGAGAAACTAAATATGGGCGTTGTCTGGACTTGAATCTTTAGCCCCCTCTGTAACCAAGAGTTACCTAAATGCAGGCCCTTAGATGAAAGGTGCTATGTGACTGTAATGCCTTATTAGTCTCTCATTTTAAAATAGAAATGAACCCAAAACAAAGCCCACATTTGCAGGGTGGTTATTGATTTTAAATACCAACCATATAAATCTTTCTATGCTTTTTTAATGGGTGGATTCATTTTACTTGCTTATTAGTAAAATTTATCTAGAATGTCTACATTATTATTTTGTTTTGTAAGTTTTCCCTCAGTTTTGAAGAGGGAGAGTGTAATTGATGAAAGAGTGATTTATCACACTATCCTTCCCCCATTTAGTCATTGAGGTCTAAATTTGGATTCAGTATCAAGTGAAAGGATTTGGAAACTGGCAATATTTGCTCCCAATCAGATAGGTCACTCCAGCAGAATTCTGTGGGAAAGCTGCCTCCACCCCAGCATTGTGCTTGCATCTGACATCTCCAAAACTATTAATATTTTTCTGTCATGCACAGGGCTGCCCAGAGGTGGGGGAGGCAAGTGGGGCAATTTACCCCAGGACCTGGGCCCCGAAGGGGCCCTCACAAGAATATAGTATTCTATAGTATTGCAACTTATTTTTATGGAAGGAGCCCCTGAAATTGCTTTGCCCCAGGCCCTCTGAATCCTCCGGGCGGCCTGGTCATGCATACTGAGAGTTTCCACATTTCATTAGGGGAAAATATGTAAGAGAAATAATAGAGATTGTCACATTTTTAGACCAGGACTAAGCTTAACAGTCTAAACACAGACACGCTGATTCTATTGTACATCTTCCTGCTGCTATTGATATGAACAACAGGAAGTGCCAAGGGAGCAGAGAGAAAGACAGTTTCATTCATGAGGTTGAAAAAACAGTTTGATATTATTCAGGGCTGTCAAAAAACACAACTATTTGTCTTAAATGAGGAAATAATGCCTTGGAGAAAAGTAAGCACATTCTCAGCTATATGATGAGCTATATTTCCTTCACTGTACAGACATAAGTGATAAGGAATTTTGAAACTGCATTTTTATCTCAATAAACAGTGTGTCCAGTACTAAGACCATGATTCACAGTTCCACAGTGTTCTACAGTTTCTTCCTTTGCTAATAAGCCAATAGTTTAAACTGAAGATAATGGGCCATCTCTTCAATGGTGTGTGTTGATTTACGCCAGCTGAGGTTTTTGTCTCATTAAGAACTCCATTTATTTTATTGTCTGCCATAATTTGCTTTAGGTCACTAGCTATAGATTATTGGAATATTTTTAAACCATTAAAAATTCCTGTGGTTTCCCTCTTGGTGCTTATTCCATCTGGAGAGGCTTCTGAGCTGTTTGAAAATGGCTTTTGAAAACCATTAATTATAAACCAAGGTAGGAGCGGAAATATATGAGTCAAAGTTGCAAGGAAAAACGTTAGCATAAGATGTTTCTATAAAGAATGAGTTAATCTCACATGATGTGAGATGCAAATTAAGGTTGTGATCTGGTACTCTTGGGAGTAACTTTATGCAGATAAGTATTCCTACTGAGCTCAGTGGGGATACTCATATATATGAATGTTTGCAGGATCAGGGCCCAAAATATGTAGTTTATTATGGTTAAAATAATACTTAGATGTAGATAAGTGGCACCTACTATTGAACCAGTTTGAGAAACAGTTGAACCAAAGCCCTCAAATCAATTATTATTTAAATAACCATGGGCATTCCAGTTATAGTCATTTTGCTGTAGTCATGGGGGTGTTAAATCACACAAGGCTCTAACTGATTTCAGTAGGGAGACCAGACAGCAAAAGTGAAAAATTGGGAAGGAGGTTCGGGGCAGCGGAGGGTAAATAGGAGCCCATATAAGAGAGAGACCCAAAAATCAGGACTGACCCTATAAAATCAGGACATCTGTCACCCTAGACTTCAATGGGAGTTTTGCCTGAGTGAGAACTTCAGCCCTGGGCCTGTAGTGTCTCATTACAATATTATTTAACAAGACACAATCCTTTAAATGTTCAAAGTGACACACACATTCCTAGTAATGCAGTATCATGGATGTGACTGGACAATGCAGAGCAAAATCTTCATGCAACTCTTAATAAAAAGTTCAGGAATTTATGACCGCTACTGTCAGGGCCGGCTTTAGGCTGATTCAGCCGATTCCGGGGAATCGGGCCCCGTGCCAAAGAGGGCCCCGCGCCTTAGGCACCTTTTTAATTTTTTTTTTTTAAGTTACCCCAGTCCCTGGCTGCAGTCTGCTTCATGGTCCCGCTCCTTTGAGAGACGCGCCGGCGGGAGCGCGGCGTGACCCTGCTCTCCCAGCTAGAGCTCCAGCCAGGGCGGCGGGGCTTGCCGCACTTTGGCCGGAGCTCCAGCCGGGAGAGCAGAGTCGCGGGGCTTTGCCGCTCTCTGGCCGGCGCTCCAGCCGGGAGAGCGGAGTCGCGGGGCTTGCCGCACTCCAGCCGGAGTGTGGCAAGGCCGGCGGCTCCGGCTGGAGTGCGGCAAGCCCCGCTCTCCTGTCTGGAGCTCCAGCCAGAGCGCGGCAAGCCCCGTGACCCCGGCTGGAGCTCTGGGCCCTTTAAATAGCCCCCCAAACCCTGGAGCAGTGAGGGGCTCGGGGGAGGGGGCTATTTAAAGGGCCTGGGGCTCCAGCTGCCTCTGCCACCCTGGTCCTTCAAATAGCCGCCGGAGCCCCGCCTCCCCCATGCGTTCCCCAGCGCTCCCGCGGCTATTTAAAAGGTCCCCGAGGAATTAAGGGTTGGGGGCCTACTTAAAGGGCTGGTTCCAGGCTGCCTCTGCTGCACCCCGTGACCTGCCCACACCTCACCAGTCCCCCCCTGCATGCAGCCAGCTCTGCACCCCGTGCTCACAGCCACCCCTGCCAAACCTCCTGTCCCTGTTTCCAGCCAACCCCTGCCACACACCCCTGCAGCCCTGCCCAAAGCACAGCCAGCCCCCCCACACTGCTGCCCGCACCAGCCCTGCACACTCTGCCCAGCCCGCACCCCCTGCCTGTCTCCAGCCAACCCTGCCTGAGCAGACAGTCTGCACTCCTCTTCTCACGCCCTGCAAACCCCGCTGCACCCTCTGTGGCCCTGCCTGAAGCCAGCCCGCCCCACACCCCTTGTCTCCAACCAGCCCCACATCCCTTGCCTGCATGGGCAGACCCTACCTCAGTCAGCCCCTGCCCTGCCTCCAGCCAGCCCCATGTCCACTACTGCCCTGCAGTTTCCAGGCATTAACCCGCAGACCTGCTTCAATGAGGGGCAGGGAGCAGCTGGGACCAACACATGTGCACAACCCCCATGGGAGGGGCCGGGACCCACACATGTGAAACGGCGGTCATTAAAAGCCAATCAACAGCATATATGATGCCATGTATATAATTTTATTATTCATATAGTTATGGAAAGTAAATAATACATGAAAGAAATGAGATGCTTTTTTTTCCACTTTTTTTTTTAAGTCATCCCTGCCAAGGCCCCACCGAAAATGTTCGAATTGGGCCCCGCACTTCCTAAAGCCAGCCCTGGCTACTGTCACTGGTTCAAATTCAAAGATAATGGCAGTGATAGGGTAAATTGATGGAAGACAAAGGTGATGCGTAACTGTTGGGGGGGGCACAATTTAAAATTTTGGGAGGGGGCATGTGATTGCCCTAGGGTGACCAGTCAGCAAATGTGAAAAATTGGGACAGGGGTGAGAGGTAACAGGAGCTTATATAAGAAAAAGACCCCAAAACTGGGACTGTCCCTATAAAATCAGGACATCTGGTCACCCTGGATTGCCCCATGCATCATCTCTGGATCTAGAAGCTGTTGCTAAATGGAAAGCAGGGCAAGCTCTACTGCAGTGCGAGGGGAGCAGTTTCCCCTGGGCTGAGCCCCTGCTGTAGGAGTGGGAGAGTGGCCTTTGCCCTGGGAATAGGCATGTGGTGTTCACTCCAGGGCAGTCTGCGAAGCAGGCAGTGGGAAGCGCTGGGACTCCAGCAGCAGAGAAGGAGAAGGGAGTGGGGGGCAGGGAGCTCAGCCCACAGCCAGCCTCCCTGCTGCTTCTTGTCTCCCTGTGCAGCATGGGCACACGGTGAGTGCTGCCGCCGGGGGGGGGCTGTTGCCTCCATGTTGCTGAGTGTCCTGGTGAGAGGCAGCCTGAGGACTTGCCCACCCTCACTGCCCTCTAGGGCAGAGTCTGCAGCTGCCACTCTGGATGGATCCCCTAGGAACATTTAGCTGTTGCTAAATAGGAGACAGAAATCTGGAGCAGGTGGGGGGGGCATGTGACCCTGGATCCCGCCTCCCCCCCCATTGCGTTGCTTCTGGTGGAAGCGAGTTTAAATGGGTATAATATACCTGCTGAGAGGGTGGAAGGAAGTTGTCTACTAAACACAGCCATTTTAAAAAAGGTGCAAGAAAAGAAGTATGACTCATGTCAATGATAATTTCTAAAAATGTTTGCTCTTGTAACTATTTCTAAGCAACAACAAAACAGGAAGAGAAAACAATCCATGAGTTTAAGTCCATTAGACCACAAAGGTTCAAGGGAGAAAACAAGTTTGTTACTTTAAAAGTGTTTGTTCTTTAACTTTTAACCAGGGCCATACGTGTAACACGTTTTTCTCAGTATTGTATTTTCAAAATTGCACAGAAAATTAGTTCAGAAATCTGACAATAACAGAACTGATTGAGTGAAATGAGACCATGCACTAAACTTACAGGCATTTCTGTTAACCCTACTTACCAGCAGGGTTCTGCTCTGTGCAGGGGGAGCAGGGCAACCATCACCACTTGTAAGAAGGACCATGCAAGAGAGCGAGGACAAGAGGGACTCTGCCAGCTTGAAATACTGACAAACCACAGACTTATAGAAGGCGTGAGGTCAAACAAGTGGAAGGAGCATCTCAGGACTTTTGTTACAGTCAAAGATTTGTAACTGTCAGGAGTGTAAAAAGTAAAGTCATGGTGGTTAATGAATCAACAATGACTTTGCTAAGTCAGTGTTCCTTGCTTTCCTGCCATATTGTCCCTGGGCAGCACGCAAGCTAACTGGATCTCTGGGAGAACATGTGTAAGCAACTAGAGGCTCAGGAGGCTTCAGGCAATTTTGGAGTCTCCAGCAGGTGGGCAGAGGCACCCCACATCCCTCAGAAGGGCATCAGGCAGAGATCATAGGCCCCAGAGCTAGAAACAGTGACTAAACTCTACCCAGACCCTATTGGCTTGGAAGCATTCGGGACCCAGAAATTGTATTCACTTGCAACAGACTTGTGACCATACAGTAGGGAACTGGGCCAGGTTGTAACAACCATCATGGTTTTATTTCTTCACTATCTTATATTTGTGTAATTTTCCTTTTAAATGTCACATCTACTTTCCTGTGGCATCTTGACAAGAGAGTTTGCAAAACTGAGCTCTGGGTCTCTCCTACTATGGCTCTTGTTGTAGCTGAAATATGTTTCTATGCATACATTTATGATGAGCTCTGTGCAGCTCACTGGCAAAGGAAGAAGCACTTAAGGTTCATTTGAACTGGCAGAGGTTATGAATAGTTTGGTATGGTATTGTGCTGCTGAATGACTGCAATTTCTTGTAAAAATTTCACTGGGAAGATACTTTTAGCATTTAAGGAAGCTATGTTTCAGAGAAATGACATAACATTAAGAAAGGATATTGTATTACACACTTGTGAAGGTATGAAAGGAAAGATGTCAAGAGTTCACTCACTGCTGGTGTGCCCATCTATGGCTGGATGTGGTGTACCATTTGGCACTCCCTGCTGGCAGCCGGTTCAGGTGATTTCTCTTCCTATAACTCAGCCTCTGTCCAGATCACAATTTAGTCCCACCCCTTTCAGGGTAAGAGGATCTCACAGAAGTCCAGAGCACCTTACAAAAAGCTCTTTGGCCCTAACTCTGGTTCCTGTGGCTCTCTCACCCTTCTCTCAGGGCTTGTCCCCTTCTCAGGACCTCCTGCCACATTAGCAGTGGCTGGCAGGGGACCACAGGCCCTCCCACTCCAATGAGTTCCAGGCCAAGGACCCTAAAACAGGCAGTCAGGGTTCACTGCAGCAGACTTATTGTTGCTTTCTCCATAGAGTTCTTCCTACTCAGCTTTTCTCGTGCCTTCTCCCTCCTCACAGAAAAAAGAAAGTGTTCTATATTTAGAAGAGAATTTAGAACTGTTCTTGTTCCAGTTCTGTGGGGATTTTTGTTTGTTTCATGTTATTCTCTTTTATGTAATATAGGGCTCCACTAAAGTGAATTTTGCCTGAGTAAGAATAGCTGCGTAAGAAGATCAGGACTAGCATTAGGGCATTAATTGCTTTCAAACAAAAATTGAGTTCTGTAGCACTGACTTCCACTGACATGCAAAATATCTGTTTTTAAAAAATTCCTTGATTAAAAAAAGGAAACTCAAGACAGTTCCATGATACTCAGATGAGGGTTATACAAAATAAACTCTTAGGATTTTTGTGAACTCCCAGCTAGGTTGCACAGGTTCTCCTATCTCTAACATTTAGTCAACCTCTGAACCAAAGGCTTGATTCTGCCTCACCCCCATTGGCATTGGACACATTGCAAGCCCATCCAACAGCAAGGCTTATTGCCACATAGGGAAAGGAGGGCAGGGTTTGGGGATGGTAGATAAGCTTCCCCTGCATGTATGTGCAGTGTCTCCACATATCACTATGCAGTCGCCTATCAGAATAGTTTAGGCTGATGCACTTCCCATTTGAAGTCAATCACCAGACTCTCACTGACTTTTAAAGGAAACCAGTTTGGGCCCACAACATTACACTACCGCATCACATTCAGTCTGTCTTTGTCATATAAACATTGTCTTCATTGCTTTGGATTGCTGAGTTATGAGTTAACACAATTTAATTGATGAGCTATTAGTTAATACAGCACCTTGCCATTGTGAGTTAGCACAACATGCTTTCAGAACACTGAGGAGGATATAAATGAACATGAGAGACAGATTTTAAAATGATTGATTGGAGCTTTTAATATGTAAAGTTTCACAGGAGATGAGAAATAGTTGAGAGGATATCAAAGGAAATGCATGATATCCTACCATATTTAGAACAACACTTTTAGTATAATCTTATCATAATTAATTATTGATATGGATTTAAAATGTTTCAGTTGGAGGTTAAGGACACCTGGTTAATTGACTGCCAAAATACTATTCTGGTTACACAGCAGCTTTCTGGGACCAATGTGCTGTTGTTGTACAGACAAAACTACACAGGATCTTTTCAGGGGGCAAGACAAAGATGCCACATTTATTATGATAACAATTTGATTTATGATCAGTATCTAATATCTTATTCCTTATACACACACATTATACCTAATACCTATACACACACACATACACACATCCATCAGATGTTCTGCAGCTTCTGCATAGTTACCAGTCCTGAAGATAGCTTAAGTTCATGGCTTGATTTTGCAGCTTGGGTTAGTAGCTTGTGGCGGCTAACTGGCCAGGAAAGCTGGGCACAAGGACAAGCTGGATCTCTGTTGAGCATGCACCGATGTCCTTCCATGTTGGCAGCAGAATGTTACCCTCCAAAGTATCCCATCTCACCCATCCTTTTTGTAGGCTTTATTTTGAATCCAAAGTCTATAGGTCTTGCTGTGTCACGTTGCCTCTGGGTTTGGTGATTGATCACCCGTCAGTTGCAAGCGTGACTTTCAGCTTCAGACCTGGCTTTGATCTTCCTTCTATTGTACCTTTTCTTTTTAGGGTGGACACTTCTTACTTTGTTTGGGCTCTTGTCTGCATCTTCAGCCAGTGGGATTTGAACTTTATTTCATCAGGACAGGTTGGGGCTGGAGGTTGATTCCATCATTCATAGGTGCCTCATTCACACATCTAAACTAAACTAATAAGATTACAGCAGGGTTTGCAAAAATGAAGGTTGGAGGAAGCTTTTACAAAATGGAGTGAGCGTTTTAAAATGGGGTTGGAATTACAATATGGCAAACAGTGAACAGAAGTTACATTAATAAAGTGAACAATTAAAAACAATTTCATTTATCAGTTCTACATTGTCATCTCTATTTGTGAATAATGATATGAACACGTTTCTCTTTTTCTGGCTTATCTTTCAGAGTCAACATGTCATCAGGAGCAAATGAGATGCAAAAGTGTTAGAAGAACAGAGCAAATGTACCCACACTAAAGACAATCACTGTAGAGAACCTCTCTCTCTCTCTCTCTCTCTCTCCCTCCATACACACACACACACACACAAACACAGGAAGTGAAGCTGGCCTGCAAATATCTGCTCTATTCTCAGAGATACATCTCATCTGTTTCTGAAGATATGTTGGCTTCCATATGCCCTAACTCCATTCCTTGGCCTCTGATTCTGAAGTAATCCAGGATATCAGATATAACACAACAAATGTCAGATGGAATATTTATAATTTTCTCCCTTGCAAAATGTATTAAGGGAGCATTTTACATATTTTTGTATGCTCTTAATTCATTTCAGTTTTCTTTTGCAACTTTCCCACTTCCTATTGGACTAAAGTCTTTTCTAAGCTACTTAGAGAAACATTTTGGAATAAAAACAGCAAAGAATCCTGTGGCACCTTATAAACTAGCAGACGTATTGGAGCATGAGCTTTTGTGGATGAATACCCTCTTTGTCGGGTGCCTTTTGGAATAAATCTTACATCTTGTTATATTTGTGTTTTGAAAATTCTTTTGGCATTTTGTTTTCCTGGCAGGAATATTCACACAGAGAGTTCTGGCAAATATTGGTGAATGGTAAAAGAAACTGTATTTTGAATTCATAAACATAAACACTGGCACTAGAATGTCATCAAGTAAGGGAACAGAATCACCATGTGAGTTATGTCTCTAAAACAAATCAGCACAATTCAAATTTTAAATACAACTAACTCCTTGTATATGATCTACAGATCAAGTATGATTTGGCAAATAATTTTGAATAATCAAAAGAAGTTCAAGAAAAATCATAAACTCGTGGACAATTTTCAACATAAAGAGAGGCACAATTCACCACGAGTTATTCAATGGGAGTTCAGCTGGTAGAGGGCTTTAAGGATAATGTTGCTAGAGTATTCACCTTGGCACCTCTCTTTCTAGATCTAGCAATGATTTTTTAAATAATACATTTAAAAAAGATAGTGAGGGTTGTTGAGGTGTACGGTCTAGCAGAAATTACTTTTCCTCCTCAAGCACAGGGAGACCTGAGGTACCTAAATGGCAAAGATATATATTCCATGTAGCAGCATCCGGTGTTTCCACAGATTCCTTAAGCAATTCAATTGGTGGCTCTGGAGCTGCCTGTAGCTCTGTTATGTGGTGAGGCTGCAGATGGCTGTCTGGGGCACCTTCGCCTCCTGGATATAATTTCCTTTAATTTAGCTTGAATTCTGAAGAATGTATACACTTTGGAATATAAGGTATAGCTGAATTTTCTTAGGAGGTGTATGTCCTTGTATATAAACTGCCAGGACACAGTTAAGATGTTTTCCTTTTATATTTCTCACTCGGGGGCTGATGTTTGTCCCACTGAAGTCTATGAAGGTACTGCCATCCTTAGCAAATAGAAAAGATAATGCATTAGCAAAGCGATTTTCTAAAGTCTGGAATTAGTGGGAATTCTAAATATTTTCCCTTGCTTCTATTAATGATCCTATGGTGAATAGTAAGGTGTTAAGTTAACCCATGTTGTGGGAAAATTCCATTTCTTGTGTAGACTAGTTCCTGCATTGTTAGCCACATGATATTCTTTTTACTCCCTGTCCCAGCTGTTGCTGTGCACCCTTAAAGAGTTGCAGTCACATTTGGGTTAAGATACAAAAAGTTCAACAGCAAATACAGCAAAGAATCCTGCGGCACCTTATAGACTAACAGACGTTTTGGAGCATGAGCTTTCATGGGTGAATACCCACTTCGTCGGATGCATGTAGTGGAAATTTCCAGGGGTAGGTATATATATGCAAGCAAGAAGCAAGCTAGAGATAACGAGGTTAGGTCAATCAGGGAGGATGAGGCCCTGTTCTAGCAGTTGAGGTGTGAAAACCAAGAGAGGAGAAACTGGTTTTGTAGTTGGCAAGCCAGGATTCTTTGCAGTTTTGACAGATCCAGACTAACACGGCTACCCCTCTGATACTAGCAAATACAGTGATTCTTCTATGTATAGTTTGTAAAGCATTTTAGGATCCCTCAAATTAAAAAGTGCTGAATAAAATAAAAGGTGGTTCAGGTCTATTATTATTATTATATGCACCACATTTCAATTTGCAATATGACAGGGGATGTTACAGAAGAAGCTACATGACTTAATTATTCATTTCTTTGCATGTTTATCTGTTTAATTGATCTAGGCATTTATAAAGCTCAATAGAAATAACTGAGCTGAATGAAGATGAATTTTTTTGTACTGAAGGAGAATGAGGCAATTCTCACAGCAGATGCTGTAATCTTGCTAGAAAAAGCAGGAGAGGTTGTGCAGATGCTCCAGTCTAGGTGCCATAGGGGCTGATGTATCAAAGGAAATAGCTGTGGAAGGGTTTGTATATTTTCCCTTCATTAGAAATAGCCTGCAGTAGCACCTATCACTCCTTACCCCCTCTTCAAAAGGGTTTCCTGTAGTCCATTAGCATCAGCTAGGACTCTCACTCCCATTAGTCTGTGACACTATACAGTACATATGGCTGTGTTGACACCCAAATCATTCTGAAATGGTATTTTTGTTAGTGATGTTTTCTTACTTGATGGGGCATAAGCTGTTCCAAACACAGCCCTCCACCCCATGTTCATATTATTAGTAAAGAAAAGGTTTTGTCACAGAGCCAGGACTACAAGAAAAGTTGGTGTTCCAGCTGAAATAGAACAGAAGTTACTTGAACAGATTATGTTCATCTTGTGAGTCTGTGGCACTGAAAACCTCTGAATAGACTCTGTTTCCGCTGCACTGGAAGTCTGTGTTAAGCTGCATGAGACTCTGAAAATGACTTGAATGTACAGTTGTATATTTTTATCTTCATGTGACAAGATTGATATGTGCAGTGGAATGAACGTAGCCCCACTGACAAAATAGTTTCACCTAATTTCTCTTGTCATATCTACAGTAACTGATAACTTGTGTAGGTTACTTATCCTCAACCATATTCTGCCCTCATTTACACCCTCCTAAGCCCTCTGACTTATCACTGAAAACCCTGATGGAAGAACCACGTTTTAAGGAGGGATTTGAAGGAAATTATGTAATAGGCTAGATTGAGCTCAAGGCAGGGAATGGAATTCCAAACAGAAGGGGCATATGGAAGAAGACACAAAGATAAGAGTAGAAGAAGAATACAAAGGAACCAGTTAGAAAGGTGGTTTGGGAGGAACAAAAGGGGGAGGAATAGGAAGGAGTGATCACCGATATATACCGGGAAAGTATTAGAACTGTAATTGCAAAGCTTCTGACTGCGTTCTCATTTACATTCTGTAGTATTCACACGTCCACCCTTCACAGTACTCCACAGCAGCTGTTATAAACAAGAAGAATGTTTGCTTTATTGGCTGATGGGAAAATTAATGAAGAGAGTTACTTGCCTCATCTTCCTACCCCCTCCCCTTTTAGGTGAATTTTCAATAAGACAGCATATTCAGGTCCTTACATTGCCTTTATCATCCATAGTATCTTGAGTGCCTTCCTGCAGTGCATTAAGTGATATGACTAACATCTGTTACGTGTTGTTCATTACCTTCAAGGGAACAATGGAGGATGCAGTACAAGTGTAGTGTAGTGTACTAGTAGGTTGTTGTTTTTTAATGTATATATTTATGTACATGGAGTGTAGAGCTGTCACCCTAAGACCTTATCTCAGAGGTTTAGATGCTTTTTTAGATCTCTTGGGCCCAGGTCATTTAACACTTTGAAGATAAGTACTGTGACTATGAACTTGACTCAGTATTCTATGGGAAACCACTGTAGAGTGTGGAGGACAGATTTAAGGTGTTCTCAGTAGCCTGTGTTGTAGAGGAGATGTGCTGCAGCATTCTATACTAGTTGCTGCTTCCTAAGAGCAGATGGCTTCATGCCCAGGTATATTGTTGTAGTTCAGCTGGGTGGACACATACAACTGAAACTAGGTTATCATCTGCCAGGATGGGATGGAGTCTTCTAGCCACAAGAGACGGTAGAAAGCACTACCTGTGGATATTACTATGTGAGACAACGTCAGCAAGGAATCCAGGAGGACTCCACAACTATGGACTGAATGGACCAGTTGTGGATGTGTGCCTTTAATCAAAGGAGATGGCACTATTGCTGCAAACTCCTCTAAGTGCTCTTTTGCCCACCAGCATAAACTCTGACTTGTTTCAGATTCAGTTTCAACCAGCTGTTTTTGATCCATGGGCTGATTTCATTCAAGCATTGAACCGTCTTGGTAATAGTGCTGTGGTAGTATGGAATGGGAGTTCAGTGTGACATGCATATTAATGGTTCATGCCATCTTATCAGTTCTCCTAGGGTCTGCTTGTAGATGTTGACTAGAACGAGAGACATAATTGATCACTGTCAGACTCCACAATTGAGGGATCCAGTGGCAGAGATATAGTTGAATGTCAAATATAGATTCACCTGTTCTATTTGTCTTGCTAAGTGGTTGGATTTCACTAGAGGGACAATGCATGAGGGGAAAAAAAATACAATCAGTGTGGCCTAAGGGAAGCTATAAGCTATTTAGTGAAGTATAGCAGAAACTTAAATAATGTCGTGAAATTCTGTCCACATTTACAGAAAGAGAGCCCCATTTGGTGCTGTGATCTTAGAATGAGTTATCATGTGTCTAATTTGATAACAAAATGAATTTTTGCATGTATGCATTTTAATTCAGTACTGACCCATCACCCAGGATGGTACTGAAAAATTCTATATTTCTGGAGATGCTGTCTTTCAGCCGAGGCCTGGAACCAAAACACTAATTCCTTCTGGTCATGTAACTTTTTTCAAGGGTAAGGGTGTTCACCTTGGTGTCCTGGAAAATTCCAGTTTGAGTAATTGTATTCTGCCTACCTAAGGAAAGAATTCAGCCTGTAGTTGCAAATGGAGGAAATGTTCTTCACTTTCCTTTTTGTGTTGGGTAACTGGCAAAGAACAGCTACCACATTCTTTCATTGCAATGGTTAGTGCATTTAATTGATGAGTAGACATTCTCAGCATGGGAAGTGCAATATAAGCTGAGCTCTGTGAATAATAATTGCTTATCACTGAGTGAGATCACTGCCTTCTATATGACAACCCACACGTGGTGAACAGGAAGCAGGACAATTGTGAGGATTCCCTTCTGCCTTTGCTGAGTTTGCCCCAGATATATCAATTGTGGAAGAAGACTTCGCCCCGTGGAACAGCAGAGGGTTTCAAATGTGAGAAATCCTCAAGATTCCATGCAGATTTTAGGTTTCTTCTGGAGGTCTTGTGTTTCCACACCCTACCACCACTAGCGACCTGTCTGCATGACTCCAATGCAATTGTACTGCCAAAATCAGCCCCGCCTTGGGTTGCCCCAGGAATCATCTCTTTACTGTGGCAGTTTCCACTGGACCATTAGCTGTCCAGAATGTAGAATGTATTAATTTTCCTAAGCATTTCCTAACCATAGGTTTAGTGGGGAGAAGATGTTCATCCTTCTGATCCTACTGCTGGCCAGCACTCCTCTTCCCCACCCACATAAGGAATCTCAGAAAGCCATCCATGGGGCCCTGAGGAGGTGGGAATGGCACAGCAAAGGTCTGCATGCTGGGGGCCCTGGCTGTACGTAAAACCTTATGGGATGATCTGGCACACAAATTTGTTTGCACCAGCCATTCTGAAATTAGCTCACAGAAAAGATTATCCATAATGTAATTAGTTCACTGATACTTTTCATAGACATATTGTACTTCCCAGCCAGCACTAACATCTTCTGGGGAGAATACAGGCCACACCTGAACTACCATGTTGTTACTGGAAACAGCTACTAGAAGTCCTAGGAACAAGGGATTAATTGGCAAATCAGTTATTTTCAACTTTTGGATGTGTCCAAATTGCCTGTGACATCTGGGGTAGTTAGTGATGAATGATTATTGTTTGAAAAGTTAAGTATTTAGAGCAGGGCCTTTTAAGGTAAACAGTTTAATTTATTACAAAAATATTACAGCTTTTCTTTGTATTCTTACACAATGTGCTTCTAATTAGACAAGATATGTAATAAACTAACAAACCTTAAACGATGGTTCCAGACTTCTATCCGAAGTTTAAAACCATACACTACAACCATTTTTATTTCAGAAATCACTAGCAGTTCAACTGATGATGTTTCCCAACTGTAGATCTGTAGCAGAATGGGGAAAACCAGATTTTCACGCACAATATGCAAACTTCTTACAATTTATGAACTCACAAATGTGAATGGTAGGAGAATAGCCCATTTCTATCACAAAAGAGAAATGGTTTGATCATATCCAAAGTGAGGAGTGTGCCACACATATGTTCACTGCAGATCAGTCAGTGAAAAGCCCAGAGTGATTTGGAGGATGTGTGCTTTCACTGACATTGAAGCAGAATGATCTACATTCAGAATGATATACAGTACTGTCAGTGTAATTACCAGGACAATTGATAGTTCTATTAAAATGGAGAAAACAAGATAAGTCAATTAAAAGTATGTGAATGCCCCTGATGTGAGTCTGGAAAAGCAAGTAGAGTTAGAATAAGAGGAAATTGTTAATCTCAATATATACTATCTTTAGCATAGTAAGGGTATGTATGTTCATTCAGCCACTGGGCTGGGACTCCAGGAAAGAGAGCCATTAACACTGGCACAGGGCCTGAGTAAATTAAGATTGACTTGACAATGAAAACTAGGCTCAGAAATAGTATGGGTTGGAGTGCAGGGGTGGAATGAGAACTGTAATTCATCAGATCTTTCTTCTTCCTTCAGACATCCCTTACACCTCTTAATTGGAAACTCCAAGAGATGGACCGGCAAAAAGAAGAGAAAAAAGGATTTCTATTCTAGTTGAGTCCATTTGGGTAGATACAGAAACTCTTCTTAAATGCTGGATTTGATTACAGCAGCACAGCACAGCACACATTGACTCAAGCAGAACCACTGCCCTAGTTTCCCCACTGGTCAGCAGTCTCCTTCTGGGTGTCTAGACACACCCATGCCTCAGGCTCCCCTTGTTATTAGGTAGGATGTGCTCTGCAGCGTTTGAAAGACCTCCCGTCTCAGGGTAAATGAGAATTCCAGACCAAAACCAACACAAATCTGCTCCCCTCAGTTCAGAGAAGCTTCACATCCCTAGATGACAACATGCTCTAACCCAGTGGTTCCCAAACTTTAACAACCTGTGAACTCCTTTCACTAAAATGTCAAGTCTCACGAACCCCCTCCTAAAAATGAATATTTCCAGGGATTTTCTCATTTACCTGAGTATAAAAGCAATGATCTTGGAAATATAAAATTTGTTTTTATGACATGCTTATTACACACTATTATTTATCATTACATTATTTTTATTACACTATGAAAATGGCAACACTCTTCCAATATCTCACTTTTGTAGCTTGTATCACTTTGAATAAACCTGTTATAAGACAAGGCTCGTATGTTTCATCAAGGAGCATCAGATGTGAAACAGCATGAAGGTATTTAAGAAGCCAACTCAAAGAATTCCTCCTACATAAGCTTTCAGGTCTTAAGCAGTCCAGGCAAACAACGCACATTACAACAAAGATTAAACTTGTTCTTCATAATAATTTAAAAAATGATATTAGCTGCCTATTTAATTTTAAAAACAGCAAAAAATATTCACCTCCCTTTCCATTTCTTATGAGGAGTCTTGAAGTTTAAATCTCCCCAGCGTGATAGATATACTTGCTTTGAGCTGCTTAGCTCTTGGAAGTCCAGGGGCTCTGGGTTGCTGCCCTATGCTGGGGTCCCTCGGGACAGCTCTGTCCGCCCTTAGGGAATTTTTTCCGCAAGAACCCCCTGTAACATTTCGTGAACATCCAGGAGTTCACAAACCCCAGTTTGGGAACCACTGTTCAATCCCATTCACGTAATGCAGGAACTGTTACAACCTATCTTTAGATAGCATCGTAAGCGCATCTTCCTGCTGCCATGCTTCTCGCATTCCCCAGGATGCTAGATCATGAAGCAATTGTTGCTCCACTCAAAACCACCTTACTTCGCTTTCCTCCAGGACCACTTCCTGTGATTGCCTGATTCCTCTCAAGCCTTCTCACTAGCCCTTTTCTAAGGACTTTCAGCCTGACCCATCTTCAATTGCCTCTCAGCACACCCCCGCACGGATTTTTAACCAGACCCAGATTATGGATGTGTACCAACCCCTGCCACTCTTTTTATCCCCCCCCATCTCTCCTCCCACTGAGGTACAGGAGCTGCCTTATATTTCCTGCTTCCCTTTTCCAGCAGGCCTTGTTGCAGCCTCCAATTTCTGATCCTCTCTGGGGACTACAAGTCCCAGAATTCCCTTGATCTGAGAAGAAACCCGGCAGAAAGAGGATTTGAACCCTTCTTAACGGTCCCGTTCACCCTGAGACAGATTCCAAGTTGTGATTAAAGTTGTCTCTGCTGTAAGCTAAGTGTATGTCTACACTGCAATTAAATACCTGCAGCTGGTCACTCAGGCTCACAGGGCTCAGGCTGCAGAGCTGTAAAATTGCAATGTCGATACTCGGGTTTGGGCTGGAGCCTGAGATCTGGGACCCTTCCCCCTCGTGAGGTTCCAGAGCCTGCAATTTTGCAGGCACTCAGCCTGAGCCCCAGTCAGTTGACCCAGGCCATCCACGGCTGTTTAATTATAACGTAGAAGTACTTATCTTTCTCAGAAGTTCACAGTAGAGCTCTGTGAAACTTTCTGGCTTATTTCCTTTCTTAGATTTGTTCTATGTGGTTTTGCTACTCTTCAGTTTTAGTTTACCTCAAATCAAGAATTACACAGTTGTAAGGCAGGGGTGAGCAAACTACAGCCTGCAGCCCAGGGTCTGGGGCTTGCCCTGCTCCAGCGCTTCAGCCGGGGAGTAGAGCAGGGTCAGGGGCTGCTCCACGTGGCTCCCAGAAGAAGTGGCATGCCCGCCTGCCCTCTGACTCTATGTGTAGGGGCAGCCAGGGACCGCCACTCTACATGCTGCTCCTGGCCTAAGCGCTGCCCCTACAGTTCCCCTTGGCCAGGAACCGCAACCAATGGGAGCTGCAGGGATGGTGCCTGCAGACAGGGCAGCATGCAGAGCTACCTGGGTGAGCCTCTGCGTAGGAGCCGAGAAGGGACATGCCACTGCTTCTGGGCAGAGCTGGCACTTCTATTTAGGCGGCCTAGGCAATCGCCTAGGGCGCCAGGATTATTGGGAGGCGATGTTTTGCCGGAGAGAGTGGCAGATGGCTCCAGTGGAGCTGCCGCGGTCGTGGCTGCAGATGGTCGGCTGCTCCCAGGCTCTGGTGGAGCTCCCGCAGTCGTGCCTGCGGATGGTTGGCTGCTCGCACGGCTCCAGTGGACCTCCTGCAGGCACGACTGCGGCAGCTCCACCAGAGGCGCGGGACCAGAGCACGGGGCGGCGAAATTGCCGTGCACCTAGGGCACTAAAACCCTTAATGCTGGTTCTGCTTCCAGGAGCCGCTTGAGGTCAGCACCACCCGGAGCCTGCATCCCTGAGCCTCTTCCCACACCCCATCCACCCTGCTTCAGGCCTAATCCCCCTCCCACACTACAAACCCCTTGATTCCAGCCCAGAACACCCTCCTGCACCCCAAATCCCTCCTCCCAGACCCACCCCAGAGCCCACACCCCCACCAGAGCCTTCACCCACTCCTGAACCCCATACCCAATTTTGGGAGCATTCATGCCCACCATACAATTTCTATTCCCAGATGTGGCACTCGGGCCAAAAAGTTTGCCCACCCCTGTGGTAACGCATTGAACTGGGTCTCTTCCTGGATCACTTCTCTGTGGCTGAGTTTCCCTGCCTGTCAAATAGAGATGATATCTCTGCAAACCAGGAGGTATTGTTTGTATGGTGTTCAGATAACATGATGATGAATACCAAAAAGGCATACATAAAAGTAAAACTCAATTTAATTATTCTATAATCCATAAGATGTCAAGCCCCCTTCTCTAAGGACAGCTCTCCTCCTGAAAGGCTGTGGATTCTCCATCTTTGCTCTATTCTTGGAGGTGGATAAGGAAGGCGAAATTCTTCTGAAACTTGTCCCTTCCCCTGGATGTTTAACAAACAAGTAGCTGATGCTTCTTCTGTAACTTATTGATTTGTGTCACCTCATTATTATCACACTCACTAATATCCTCCATGTCTGCCCCTTCACCAAATTCAGTGCCATCATAAAAAGTTGAAACAAAACCCCTTTAACTGAAAATTTGCCTGCAAGCCAATCCAGGGAATTTCATATGGTACTATGGTACTATTTTGTATATGAGAAAAAAAAATCAACCTATCAATAATTTTTCTTACTTATCAATTTATTTTATTTTATTTATTTTCCAAAATTAAGAGCAATCTATCTACTGGCTGCTGTTGGATTTTTGAAAGATAACGCCCTGACTTACAACAAAAACATGCCACCCACCAATTTTAGATACGCTTCTGTACACATGAATGGCTTAGATTTAAAGCTGTTACTGATCCTGATTCTCATCTTGTGCTGGCATAAATCAGGAGTGTCTCCAGTGAAGTTGGAGTTACACTGGTGTAAATCTAGCATAAGTGAGAGCAGACTGGCTTACTAAACAAAACATGAAAATAATCTTCAACACAATCGAATACCTTTGATTATTTAAAAATGTTAAGGGAAGCTGAGGCATTTAAGTTTAAAAATCATGTTGAACACATGCACAATACACTTCTTTTGGATGGCTTTTGTTAGGACCAGCATGAGGTCTAACTACATAAACACATGATGGACTAGCCTTGTGGCTTATTGCATACTTAATAAGGGCTACACATTTTCCTATCATGTAATTGTTAGTTTATCATGTAGATAACATAGGTTTAAAAAGACCATCATTACTATTCACAATGGCCTATGAAGGAGGTATTATGGAATAAATAGTTGGTATTTTTCAGTGTCCGAATTCAAATAGCTGTAGCTGCCCCTTTATTTACAGAAAGAAAAATGAAGGAGTAAGAGGGCCGAATATTTATTTACACCCTGGCCATACAAAGGAGCCATACGCGGATATAAATCTAAAAGAATCCTGTGGAGCTGGGAATGAGATCACTGGATCATTCCATAGCATTATTTTGAACCCACGTCATTTTTTTGATTTGTCTGGGGGTGAGGGATTTTGAAGAAAAGGTCCTGTTCCCTGCCTGCATGATATTAGTAACTGTCCAGAATATAGATCAAATGAAACAGCTCAAATTAAAAACAGCTCCACCCTTAAAGACACAGAGAGACAAACTTACAGTCTTCCAAAAGCCCAAATTAAGAAGCAGTTGGTTAATACGTATATAAAAAAATCATTCCCTGACTAATCTCAAAATGAATCACAGTCCTCAACTGAATTTTTTGACACTAATCTCTGAGTTGCCTATCCAGAGCACTTCCAAACACTATTTGTTTTTTGTTTATACAGTTCTATAAAAAAACAAAAAGCATTTCAAGCCAAGAGATATTGGATGTGTATGTATATTTCCCACTGTGTTATATGGCAGTGCACCCTGCCCCACCCTTTCCATCTTGCCTAATTCCTCTGCTTTCTTCCCAGACACATCATACAAATCACATGGGTTCAAAATAAGACCAGGGCAGGTCTCATTCTCAACTCCACAGGATTCTATCTGTTCCCTTCAGTATCCAGAGTGGGCAGAGAGCTCCCGAATTTCATCAGAGGAAGAGCAGAATTAAAGTGTGTTTAAGATTTTTGGGTTTTAAGTTTATTGCTAATTGATCTGTCCTCACTACAGAAAAAGCTAACAAGAAATGGGATCTTAGAATGAGATCTGGGATGTCTTAATGTCCAAAAACAGCCTCTGTAACCTTCTGGCTAATGGAAGCTGCAGAGATTTGCTGGGCTTCATAGCTGCAGGGCTACTCCTTATATTAAGATGTAGTTACTAAAGATGAGGTTTTCTCTTTAAAATAAAAAGTAGAGCTGGATAAATTATTCACTGCAAATTGTTATCTGGTGAATTTTGATGTTTTTTGATAAATAAATATTCTATTAAAAATGTTTAAATTATTCAACCAGCTTGACTGTTAACCAAATCTCGCCTCACCCCTCTCTGAGCCAAACCAAACATCCAAAACGTCTGAGGTTCATTCTCTAGCAGTGCAGAATCAGGCTTTCCACAGTAGCTCTCTTTTCAGACGATGTGCCTATCTGAAAAACTTTTTTGGTTTCCCCAACATTCTCATCCTCTCCAGGGCTGACATGCATCATCTGCCCTGCTGTTGACTATAAAACTACTATTTTCTACTGGTTCAAGCCGCAAAAAGAAAGAATAGGAAAGGGGGGAGATTCAAATGTCTGCATGAGTTTGACTTTATTAGTGGCAGTGAAACAAAATGTTGAAGATTAAGAGAATGCTTAAAAACCAACACAGATATAATATTAACTTGCTTTGTCTTCAGGATATTTGTAGACTATTCATTTTGGGCCTGATCTAGAGCCTATTGAAATCAATGGAAAGACTCCCACTGACCTCAGTGGGCTTTCGACCAGGCCCTTTATCAAAGGAAAAAATGGGATATTTTCCTCTAGCAAATCAACAGGTGAATATGAAGACTATGGAGAGAAGAATATTTTAATTGCTTTTATATCAATGCTAGGAGTCTGGGTAACAAGCAAGAGGAACAGGAATGCTTATTGATGAGAAGAAATTTGATACAGTTGGCATTACTGAAACCAGGTGGGACAACTGACATGATTGAAATGTTAAAGGCATTGGTTATAACCAGTTTAGGAAGGACAGAATGGGTAAAAGAGGTTGGGAGGGGTAGTACTCCATATGAAAGGCACCATTGCTTTTTTTAGATTTATTGATAATTCTGAACCCCCGGAGGGGGTGCTGGTGTGGGCTGTTATAGACCATTGAATCAAATCAGAACAATATGATCAGAAAACAGAGACTTCCTTAGGCACTTGACTATAATGTGTGGAAAGAAAAAAATATGTTGTTACATGGAGACTTCAATTGGGGGAACGTATTGGTGGCCTTATGCAACCAGTAGTAAAACATCATTCAAGTTTCGATTCATTTTGTAACAGGGAACTATTTTGGGTCTCATTACAATGGATAAAGTTGAAATAATCACTGAATGAGAATTGCCTGGGATCAGTGATTTTGATCTGTTTATGTACAATATGGGTAAACAAAGGACAGACCCAACCAATAATATATACATCTGGCACTTCAAAAGGGCTAATTTCTCAATGCTGGAGAAAGTTATGAGTGAAATTGACTGAGAGGAAAAAGGTAGTCAGAAAAATGTGAATCAAAATAACAATAAATAATGTGGTAAATAATGTGGAGGACAGGCTGTCATACAGAGTGCTCTGTATTACTTGGCAACCTGGGCCCATTCAAACAAAATGAGTTTTAATACAGCCAAATGCAAAATTATATATTTAGGAACAAGGAATGCAGGCCATTTGTACAGAATGGAGGGCTATATCCTGGTAAGCAGGGATTCAGAAAAGATTTTAGGGATCGTAGTGGACAAGCAACTGAACATGACCTGCCAGTGTCATGCTGTAGCAAAAAGGCTAATGCCCTAACTAGATGATCTGGCCGTAAATTGTATGAATCTATGAACATGTGTGCTCATGAGCAGAGAAGTCTATTTATTTTTTTCAAGGTTGCTTTCTATGCTTTAATCCAGCTTTCTTTTTAAACATTGGGAGAAGAATCTAAAATGTATGTTAGACACTGTCAGCATTTTCTCTATTCATTTTAAACCATGGTCCCGCCCCCCCATCTGTGCTCATCTGCCAAAATATCTCTAAAAGTGTTATAGTAGCACATAGGTACCTGCACATATAACGGATGTGTAAGTGCAGAAAAAAACATCTTGCAGGTCTTAAGATCCAGCCAATATTACAAGATTTTTACAGAAGGAACGATACAAGAAGTGTGAGTTTGAGGTCTATTAACACTGTATTTTCCCAACATATCACAAATACAGAAACACCTGAGATAAAGAATTTTAGCTGATCTACTTTAAAGTATTCTTTAAATTAGATATATTTATTTGTGTCTGCATTTATATATTGCATTTGTGGAAGAAGGCAATTCAGTTTTGTAAAATATTTACTACATGTCTAGGCCCAGTCCTGCAGCCCTAATTTATGCAAGCAGATCTTGCTCTTGTGTGTACTCCCATTGTCTTCCATGTGATGAATCGTTGTATATGAGCTACACATGCCAGGCTTGCAGAATGACAGCCACGAGTTCTCTGAGTGGTGGAAAAATCTGGATTAAAGCCATTTTTCTAAATCAAATTAACTTTCTGAGAAGTGTATTGTATCAATTATATTACAGAAAGTAGTGTGTGAAGCCATTTTATACTGTCTTCTCCCTTTTGTTGCTTCTGCCACTTGCTTGTTTGAGGACTCTCCAACCTGTCCCAATTCCTTTCCCCATGCATTTTGCATCTCCTATTGCTTCTCTTATGCCCCCTTCTGTCTAGGATAATGAGGAATGAAAGACAAATTTAGCTGGTTTCATTAATTTCACCTGAAGTGATTTGCATCCACCATAAGGTGAGGACTTTGGTGCCTTGTTTTGTCAATCTGGCGTTTTGTACCAGCTCAAAATTTACTTTTGAAATCAGTCACTTAAGTGCAACTATCCAGTTGTCAAAGCTGATTTTCCATTTTGGCACTTTGATTGCAGAAGGTGGGGGCCCGCAAAGATTTTAAAAATTAATACTTGCCACTCCAGGCTTGTGTTAAACTCCCAAAGTTACAGCTTTTCTCTGACCTTGGCTTGGTAGAAGCTGCCACCATGCAAATGCAACCCCCCTTTTTTTGGAACCCAGGAAGGCACACTTGGGAATTCTTTCCTAAGGAGTACCCTCAAGCCCTTTAACCCCTCCTCTCCCCTCCGGGGAAGAGCTGAGAAAGAAAACAAAGGAAATTAGCTGTGGCCACCAACTAATTAAACAACAAATGCACAAACCTCTTAGGACACCAAAAATCCAATCCTGTTCTTAAAAAGGTAAATTCTATTAAAAACAAAATGAAAATACATCTGGAACTTAGGCTTTTGCTAGATTTAAATAACTCACTTACAAAAATTAAACATCAAGAATAAACTTGAGATCCAGCTTAGAGGTTATAGCAAAACAAAAGCATTTGGGGTTAGCACAGAGGAGTCCACTAGCCATCAGAAATAAACCTAATTGTATCTTTCTAAACATTCCTGACCTACTTACATATTTGGGGGTTCCAGATAAGTAGTTCTAAGTATGATCTGATGATCTATGATGATATCTGACATAAAGCTTCTCAGAGCATAACTGCTCCCTGTTCCCCTCTTTCCCAGAGAACAACAGAGAGAAAGGGGAAGTTTCCCCCCACCATTTTTAAAAAGTTCTGGCCTTCCAATTGTCTCTTTTGGTCAGCTGCCCACTCCCTTTTCTTTTTCACCCTTTTCAGGTAAAGCAAACAGAGAACAGACATCAAGAGGGACTTTATAGCTAACTGGCTGTCCAAAAGTCTCTCAGGGCTACCCAGAATAATTCTGGAGGTCTCCATCTTCTTGTTCAGTTATTCTGCCCTGTTAGAATCCAAACAGTCCAGAGATAATGGATCATTTCTTGAGTCCGTATTTATAGCTCCTTTACACAGAAAGCAAGCTGACAGTGTCTTTACCCATGTGGGCTTTTCCTTTGATGATGCTGAGTGAGGGATGCACTTGGACTTTTGACTTCCAACCATATACAGAATAGCCACTTGCCTTGAAATTAGCATTTTCTGTTAAAGTCCTTAACTTCTTCGTTAGCATTTCACCAAATTTCGTTGATAGGTAATTTAGTTACCAGGGTATTTACCATGTAAATGTTTGCTATTACATTATGAAGGGAACAGATATGTGAAATCAATGCGTGTAATGGTCCTATTAGTTTTATGAAGACTAAACTCACAAAATACTTATAGATTTACAATCACTTTGATCTAATACACAAGTGAATTGAGCTGAATACACTCTATCCTGACCTGGTCAGCCAGCATCACAAGCCCCATGCTGTGAGGAAAAAGGCATGACTCCCACAATAGGGCAGAGACACCCTCCCCCTGCCACACACACGAGTGGGACAGACCCTCTTCCCCTTGGAAAAGGGCTCCAGAATCCTTACCAGCCTTTTTCTGAACCTTGAGGACTGCTGTTGTGGGGAGTTGGTGAGTAACCCTTTCTGACAGAACGGAGCTGAAAGAGGCTGCATGTGGTCCCTGCACTGAGCTAAATCCTGAGAGCTGGGGAATGCTGGCCAGTCAGCACTCCTCTTTCCCAGCTGAACAGTGGTACCAGAGACTCCTATGGGGAGGAGCAGCATATTGTCCCTTGGTGAGTGTCTCCATCCCTTGCTATGGGGACTGTCCTCCCTTTCACCACTAGCCCCATCAAATCCCCCACCCATTTATGCATGTGGGTACCATTTATCTGCCTCAATTCCTCTCACAATGATCCTCTAATTCCCTTCATGCAATGCATACTTAAAAAATGTTATTATAAAAAAACAATCAAACGCTAGCAACTAAAATGAGACCTGATGTATCTACTAAGTGACCTTAGCCATAACCACATTCTATGAAGTCTTTTCTTCCTCTCTCCATTCCACTGGCATTTTGCTATTCACCGCACCAACAGTTTCCAGTCTATATATGTTTTGGTGCAACCCTATACATGAACTGCCATGTACACATACTGTATATACAAATGATAGATAAATTATAATACTAAAATTTAGACAAATTAATACAGTGGAACAGATTGCCCTTGGATCATCTTCCTTGGATGTCATATCTAAGGAACTGAGCCCTACCTATTTCTTTATTAAAATGCTCAGTTTTGTAAAATGGGAATTTGGGGTTAGATTCTATTTTAGTCATACCTGTAACAGCCTATTTAGGTCAGTGTAGATTGCATTGGTATAATGAGGGATAGAATTTGAACTGATTTGAAATATTTCATTCCAATATTTATTTCAAGTCACCTAATAATGTCAGTCATATGCTTTCTATAGCCTAGGTATATGTTAATATGCAATAGTTTACTCATTTTGCAAACCATTCTAAGCGGTATGTTGTACGTTTGAGGCCAAATCCAGGCGGCATTGAAGTCAATGGGAGTTTTCCAGTTAACTTACTGGGAGCAGGATTTCCCCCCATAGTGAGAGTTCCACATATGGTATATTTACAGTTATTTAATATAAGCTACCACAGACTGAGTTAAAATTTACCATGGAAATGTCTAGTTTTATTGCTCACGTTTTCTCTTTTATTTCTGAACTGGCAACATGGAGAGAAGGCCACCTGTGAATGGCCAACCATCCCATGCCAGTTTTTCACACAGTGCTAAGGGCTGTTTGATTAACAACAAATCTGTGGCTGTTCAATGGGCTGCCATACGTGCAGTTTGTGAATGACTTGCTGATCTGTGCAAATCAAGAGTAAGAGCTGTCCTTCTGTATAATTTCAGAAAAAGGCAGCCAGTTAATAAAACAAATAATATAACATATGGCTTAGATAACATGTGCTTATATAATGGCTTTCATGTGAGTACACCTCTACCCCGATATAGTGCTGTCCTTGGGAGCCAAAACATCTTACCATGTTATAGGTGAAACCACCTTATATCAAACTTGCTTTGATCTGCCAGAGCGTGCAGACCCGCCCGCCCCCTAGAGCTCTGCTTTATCGTGTTATATCCGAATTCATGTTATATCGGGTCTTGTTATATCAAGGTAGAGGTTTGTCTCAAAGTGCATGAGTTCAAATGTACAACTCAAACTTGTTTGCAGGATTGTAGAAGCATTCTTTAGGATAAGTAACTCTAGCAGAGAATATAACATTCAAAATTGAGAGCAGAGCAGCTAAATTGGTGAGAAGTTGTGAACACTGATGTCACAGCTCCAGTCAAGCACCTTATCATGGCCACCCACTAAACTGCTGTCGGGGAACCCCACCACTGGGTCCATGGGTGTTTTAAGACTCCAGAGCCTGAATGGAGTCTAGCCATTGCCCGAGTCTTGAGCTCCCTAGACATACTTTTGGAGTATATATCTTTTCTCCAGCATGTCCTCCAGAGGGTTGGAACCTACTGTCCAGCTTCCTAGCCCCTGAGTGCAATATTGACCCTTCAGACTTTCCCATAGCTTATATAAACCCTCTCCCAGAATTCCACTCCAAAGCGGAGCCCCTGCTGGGTTACAGTTTAACTCATTCTGGGGGCATGTGGTAGGTATAGCATATGGCACACACAGACACTTTGCATAGGTGTCTAACACATTATTGCTCTTCACGTAAAAGAAAAAGCACAAGATAATATGACATTTAGGAAACCACAAACATCCTAACGGCGGGGGACTATCTGTGTTCAGCAAGATAGTCAGGATCTCCTGCCTCATCAGGCTGCTACATGTTGGGTAGCTTCTCCCTCATCCTGAGCTGGGGAAAAAATGCCCCCATGACTAGAATAGCTCCTGTATTTTTATAACGTTCAGCCCCCCTTTTGTAGGTGATGGCCTTGCCAGCCTCTTCAGGTGATCATAGACTCCTACCATTATCATTATCAAAGCAGCCTCCCCACCATGAGTTCAGACTTGAAAAACTGGTTTTTCCTGGGCCGTAACCCTCTCTTTGTCATTTCCACTACCTCTGCTGGAATTTCAGGCCAACATCCTTGCAAAGAGACTAGTGAAGAGTTTGTAGCTTGGTAAAGATACCTATAGTGAGTTCATAATCTCAAACTGTACAGACAAATTCCCCAAATCATCACATTTCTCCCTCATAAAAGATCGGAGCAGGGCTTTCGTCAAGTAACCCAGCAGAGTTCTTACCCCCCCTTCCAATTTTGATTTTTTTTCTGATCATCAGCAGACAGACTTCACTGTGCACACCAGCCCAACAGCTGTTCTTCCTCGAGCTGTTCACAATTCACACTTGCTATCTCACTTTTACCTGAAACTAATTAAAAAATTTTCTCCCAGTTTTCAGTTTAAGAGCAGAAGGGTAGGCCCTGGCAAAAGTGTTTTAACAAGCTTCCTGCACTACCACACCAATCATATGCACTGCCACTATTTTTTCACTACTGGACATTACTTTCAACCATTTGTGGACCATCCTCAGATTTAGTCGTACACTTTACAAAATCCTGGAAACCCGGGGAAAACAATGTTGCTTACAGCTTGCTAAACTTTCAGAATATATAAAAAATGGCCTTTTGCCTGTTTGCCCTTTTGTAACATAGTGCAAAATGTAAACTCAAATCAAATCAAATAAGAACCTATGATTAGGTTTCTAAATTTCTCAAGAAGACTTGTAGCTGCTCAGCACTTTTGAAAACTCAGGCCACTTATTTAGATGCCTAAATATGGATTTAGGCCCCAGTTTGGAAAATTCGGCCATAAACTTTCCAACATGTTTAAAATATATTGCCAATGTTTGTAAACCAGTCTTCACTGTGTTGCACCAGTGTAAATCTGGATGATTCCATCAACTTCATTATTTCCAGTCTGAAAATGGTTGATTTTCCAAAATCCATATGTGTGGGCAGTGATCTTATTCATAGCAAGATGGTAAATGGAATAATAGTATTTGCTTGAAATGAAAAGCGCTATATGACTGTTAAGTGTCAAGTATTACAATGAAACTTTTTAAAGCAACCTCCAAAGCAGCTAGCTAAAATCAGTTGTCTAGAAATTCTATATGCCTAAAAATCAAACAAACGTACTAGAAATCTTGGGATGATTGAAAGTGGTTGCTTTGGACAAGGAATTGTCTATTTAAGGTAATACTTAGTTTTGTTATATTATTCTTTAAACATAGTTCAGTTCCTGGAGAAGATCATTGTGGAGTTTCATGTTATAGAATCCTTTAAAATCAGTAGGACACTATGAGGATGTTTACCCATTAAAAACCCACAGCTGGCCCAGCTGATTTGGGCTCAGAGGCTCAGTGTAGATGTTTGAGCTCAGGCTAGAGCCCAGGCTTTAGAACCCTGCCAGGTGAGAGAATCCCAGAGCTCAGACTGCAGTCTGAGCCCAAATGTCTACATTGCAATTAACAGCCCCCATAGACTGAGCCCCATGAGCCTGAGTCAGCTGGCATGGACCAGCCGTCAGTGTCTAACTGCAGTGTAGGCATACTCTATGAGTGAAATCCTGAGTCCACTGAAGTCAACAGGCATTTTGTTATTGACATCAGTTGAGTCTGAATTTCACCCTATATAAGTCCCTAAGAATTTTATGGCACAAAGAACCATCTGAAGAAAATGTTTCAAGCCGTGCACAGTTTCCTGGCTATTCCAGATTGTTCGCAGCAGCATTTGCTTGCTCTGAGATGTTGTTTTTTCTTGTTGAAAAGAGTCATGAACAGTGGTGCCTGTTGTTTGACAATGTCAGAATAGGATGTTTCATGGCTGAGTTTCAGTTTCTCTCCCTTGGTGAGAGAAACCCGCTGACTGCAGGGGCTTCCACAGTGTTTGTTACCTATGAGGAACCTCTGACAGAGCTACTGTTTGGGTTTGGAACATAGTGATCTACAATGTGTCCAACAGGAATGAGTGTTCATTGTGCTGTATGATTTCTTTGCACACACACACACACACACACACACACACAATTATAGCCATAACAGCAGGTGACCAGCCTAATGTATATGCAAAAAAACCAAAAAACCCTAATACAAAATCTCAGCTATGAAATGTTAGTCTGGGGACTGTTTTATTTCTTGAGAGACCTCTGAGTGTGGTGAGCTTTTTTTTATGGCTGTATTTCTGTGGGTTCAACAGCACATGTAGCACAGGATGATCTGGAATCTGTGCACGAGTCCAGTTTTACAAATTTCAGACATTGTTCAAAAGCTACATTGATCCTTAAAAAGCCACATAGCTCTCTCTAATCCTACACTCACACTGACACAGAGAGAAGTTTGTTGTTATGCTGAGTATTTGAGAAGTTATTGTAAGAGAGTCCAGTATGATATAGGGAAAAACAGATTTTCTAGTCATGACCCAGGGACAGTTGTGAGAACTGAAGTTCTCTTTTCTTCAGTGGCCGTGTCATTGTTTGCTGGGAACCCCGCAAGTATCATGTGCACAACTGGGAAAGAAGACTAACAAGCTATTTGCGTAAATCTTCATTAAAAACATTCTATCTTAAGTTGTAATCTTGAAAAAGAATTACTGCCTCACTGGCGCTTTCTGGTGTGGGAACATTTCACATTTGATTGGAAGAATGGCATGCATAACTTTAAAGTTATAACCAGAGCCGGCTCCAGCTTTTTTGCCATCCCAAGCGGTGAAGAAAAAAAAGAAAAACCCGATTGAGATGCCGCTGAAGAGGAAGAGAGGGACTAAAGGACTCGCCTCCGGATTGCCGCTGCAGGCCCAGATGTGCTGCCCCGATAACGGATGGACTGCCGCCCTGCTTCCTTCGCTGCTGCCTGGAGCCAGCCCTGGTTATAACCCACCTCCAGGTTTTCATTTGCCAGGTCCACATTGGAGCCAGCTGTAGAACTGTCAAAAATATGGCTGCGACCAATGTTGTATCACGCATGCTATAAGCTATCCCATTGGTAGTCCATGCTGCAGATATTCAGTGTGTGTCATGAAACAGCTCAGATACCTTAAAACACCGAGAATATTTAGTGTGCTTGAGCTAGACTTCTAGGTAACATTATAAAATGAGGAGCTATTATATAGTGCCGAAGCCATCTTGCTATATTGCTTTTCAATTGGTTTTGTATGCAAAAATAACCATGGAGCTAGTGTATGTTTCTCATACAGGTAAAAGCAGCAGAGAATCCTGTGGCACCTTATAGACTAACAGACGTTTTGGAGCATGAGCTTTCATGGGTGAATACCCACTTCGTCAGACGCAGGACAGGTACATACAGGTAGATATTTAACTTTTATAAATTAACAGAAGGCTGTGAAGTTGGTTTTATTTTTTCATCACTGCAGTAATGAACATTTGAAACTAGATAATGGTCACAGTATTACATATTTAATTGCCAGTTTCAAATGTTTACAATTCAAAGTCATTGGAGACAGTTTCTCTTTTTAGTGTAAGTAATCCAAACCAGAAGATAACGTGGAGTAGATTAAAATAAACAAGCCTACTGGGAAAGTTGAATAAATTATATGGTATCCAAAGGGAAATTGTCTGAAATTCCTTGAGGCACCACTGTTTATGGGGCTAAAGTACCTGTTTCATCTTCTGGCAGCAAATATTTCATGAAGATAAATCCCATAGAAGCAGACCTCTTCTTCTTGAGGAATGGATTAGTTTATACATTACAGGGGCTTTAATGAATGATAGACACTTGATTCAGCATAATGTGCTCTGTACACAGAAACATTATACCCAAATTAACTACATTCAGAGAACTAGCTAACATGAAAATCAGTAGGGAAGAATTTGACAAATTGAAGTTTCAAAAGTACTTTTATAAGAATTTTCTTTTTAAAAAATACAGTGAGATACAATGCAACGTAGGATCCATAGCTGAATTTAAATTGGATATAATTTCATGTGATATTTAAGAAAATAAATACATTTCTTTTCCATCCCCCCCTTCTGTTTGATACTGAAAGACAGAGAAATTTGGAAATCCAAAACTGGGATTTTTGATTATTTATTCTTCAATTTATTCACCCTGTGGAAAGAATAATAACTTGAAATCAGGCTTCAGAGAGCTCTGAAGTATTTGGCATTAAATAGCTCTAGACCATATGGAAACCATAGCTATTGCCATTATCAGAGTCAAATGTCCTTGGTAAATCTTTCTAATAAACCAGTCAATGAGCCTATTATTTCATTTCTGTGATGTAATGCCTTCTGGTAGTTTTAATTGCAAAATGTATTTAATCACTGAAGTATTATCATGAACAAAATATTTCGTACTTAGCAGCTCCCACGTTAGTGAGCACATCTGGAACTTGGTTTCACAGATAATGAAAAAAGTTACCCAGTTATGCCAACATTCAAAAAAACAAAACAAAAAAAAAACTCACAAAAAAGCCAAACCAGACAGCAAAATCCAGGAGCAAAATAGGGTCTTGTGATCATCTGAAGTATTCTATGGGAGGTGATAGATAACACAATGAAGGCTTCATTTAACCACCAATAGCAGGCTATTAATTTAACAATGTAGGGGCTCTTAGAAAAAATTGAATATAATGAACTTTAAAATGACCTGTTTGAGGAAGAGTATGTTTTTCATAATATCTCTATAAAACTGTGCATAACAGAAACTCAAAATATTTGAGGATATTTCACAGCATGTAATTGATTGCATGCACAGAAACCCCAACAACTCATCAGAATAGATATTTGTACAAGCTAAATAAGACAGACAAAGCCAAGGATGGAACTAATTTCCCCCAAGGCTCTCAAGTCACTGTTCTTTCATTTAATAAATCTGGATGGGACCAAAATTGTGCTCAAACACAAAGCAGTGGTGATTCTCTTGAGGCTGAGTCATTACTGAACAAGTGCCTCAGCACTGAGGACTCAGGGTAGAATCCTGACCCTAGTGACGTCAATGGCAAACTCCCATTGATTTCACTGAGGCCAGGATTTCACCCTCTATGTTGCTGTCATTAAGATGTGACATAAAAATAGGGCTATTGAGAGGCAAAACTCTGAATGTGCTCCATACTGCCACCACTCCCACTGGAGACTTCTGAGGCTCTTACAAATGGTGAACAACTGTCCTGGCTTCTGTTTCTGACTCTCTGTGGCAGTGGCAGCCCATTGTTAAGGGGTTGAGGATATGGCTAAATCACAATTAATTTCAAATTTGCATTAATTACTTTGTAAAATATTCAGTCAGGTCTATTGACTTCTGTCCGTATACTTAAATTGTCCCTGTAATTTCATTTGGATACAACTTTATTTGATTTTGTTCTAATCTATTTAATGCTGTTTCTTCGCTTCACCTCAGAGGTCAGCTGCATAAATGGATATAATGACTGCGGTGGGATTGATCCAGCCTTCAATTCCATGGAGCCCTTTTCCTTATGGTCAGTGGAGCTGTGCACATGTAACTCGGGACTGAACTAAGTCAATGGATACACAGGTCAACGTTTTCAATAATAGGTGCCTAAAGTTAGGCTCCTAAATCCATGCTTAGATGCCTAAACAGGTGGCGTGATTTTCAAAAGCACTGAGCACTCAGCAGCTGCCAGGGAAGTCAGTGTTTTATATACAGGATTTCCCATCGCAGCATCTGCTCAAAGCTAAAAGAATTTTGGAACCCATGGCAAGTTGTCAGGTGAAATGGCTGAATAATATTCATTTAATAATTTGATGAATATTTAAAATAAAATAGTCAATGTATAATTTTTCCATTATCTTCCCAGCTGTAGCCACTGTCAATTTCATTTTTCTCTTCAAGTAATATAACTTTGTGATGCCAAGCTAAAGCCGGCTATGGAAATTTGCTGGATTCTGAACTCCTAGTTATTATCTGTCAATGAACTAGAGGGCTAAAGCAACAATGGTGGTGAGCCAAAACTTGAAGCCCTCTTACAGTTTTCATTAGGCAAAATGCCAGTTAGCTTCACACCTATGGCACTGTTTAAATGATCTATAATAATCTAAGGATTAATAAAAACCTACATTTGGATCCTAAACTAAAGTAATTGAAACCATCTTTGAAAATAGCATTTGATTGCCTGCAGTTTTATTCCTAGATGAATTATGCATTGGCACTGTTTGCTAACTGAGAGAGATCTTTATTCCACGGTTCTGGCAGACGGGCATGTATGGTACATGTTGTAAAAATTAAAGTATGTCACTTTATCAAACCGAAACGAAAACTATACATTGTCTTGCTATGTTAGAATGTCACAGTCTGAACCTTTGTTTATATGAAGGCATCTCTGCAGCACCCATAACACTTTATTCCTCAGCATCAAAGCAAAGCTGTATTTTATTTAGAGACTTGTTTGGTTTTCTAGACCATCTGCAAAACGGTTTTGATGGGATTCTATAATGCTAAAATGCAAAGTTCATGATGTTTTCTGCTTATCGCAATGTATCAGTTCCATTTGGATTCACTTAAAGAAGAATAACATTAAAAAACTTGGATTTTTTTTTATTGTTCATGTACAATAATGGAAAGAAATGTTTGCTTTCTGTTCAGTTGTACTCTTTTGATATAAAACTCCAGTTTACAATAAAATAAAGTACAAAAATTGGTTGGCTTGCTTTTGTTTGACACTTTTGCCGCTCCTGGAGACTTCTCATCTGCAGTGGATAACCACAATCCAGGCCTTTAAGCATAGCTGTAGCATATGGCTCAAAGCAAACAGTGCCTGATTTTCAGTGTTGAGCAACCACAGCTCCCATTAACTTCAGTCAGAATTGTGGATGCTCAGAAATTCTGAAAATCAGCCCCATGGAGTTTGAAGGTGGGATTTTCAGAAGAGTTTACCAATGATCTTGCTTAGTCACCTTACTAGGTAGCTGGATTGAAAAAAGTGCTCAGCTTCCATTTAGGCACCTAAATGACATGGCCACCTTTTCATAAATACTCAGCAACACCCAGAGACCACTATGGGAGTTGCTGGATGTTGAGTTATTTTGAAAAACTGGCCTTCACTATGCACTGGATGCTTACTAAGGCCTGATTCAATGTCCATTAAAGCCAATGGAAAAACTTCTTGACTGTAGTGGGCATGGAGTCTAGCTCTGGAAATAATATCACTGTGAGGCACATTCTGAAATCTTTACTCATTTTATATGCTTACTCTGACAAAACTCTCATTGTCTTCCATGCAGATTTATTGCAAATGGAAAGAATGCTGCCAAATCTAAGCAGCTCTAATGAAAAAGGGACAACAGAAATGTGGAAAACATAGCCAATCTCTTCTTCGTTTATGAGTCTATATTTACATAGTTGTTTAAGTAAGTAACTATGAAGTTGTTTGCTCACTGTATCTAATATGGAGCTGCGTGTATATTAACTATGATTTGATGAGAAGGTGAGAGAGAATATAGTCTTTATTTTTGCTAATAATGCTACTCTCTCTACTTGAAATGAGTCTGTGGGTGTGTGAACATGTATGTTTTCCACTAGTAATCATGCCCTCAGCACTTTTGCCTGATAATAGAGTTTTTCGACAGCTTACTCTAAAGCCTTTTGCTATGTATAGCAGTGTTATTCTCTCAGTTCCTTTTATAAGCCATGGGAATTACTACTTGCAGTGCAATGAAGGCAGGACAGAGCACTAGTAAATATTCTGAAGGGAACATTTCTGTATTCACTGTAGGATGGACTAGGTGATATAAAAGGTCACTCTTATTCCTCATTGCTATGATTCTGTTAGTACAACCATCTATTGCTCATCCAGACAAGCAACACCTTTCTTTTCTTGTGCTATTCTAAGGGTACGTCTTCACTACCGGCCGTATTGGCAGGTAGCAATTGATTTCTCGAGGATCGATATATCGTGTCTCATCTAGACGCGGTATATCGATCCCCGAATACGCTCCTGTTGACTCCAGAACTCCACCAGGGTGAGCAGCCGTAGCGGAGTCGACAGGGGGAGCCGTGGATGTCGATCCTGCGCCATGAGGACGGTAGGTAACTCATTCTAAGATACTTCGACTTCAGCTACATTATTCACGTAGCTGAAGTTGCATATCTTAGATCGATCCCCTCCCCTAGTGTACACTAGCCCTAAGTTTTCCTTTGCCATATTAGAGTGAAAATATATAGTTGATAATTGGCTGATATGGTCTATAATTTAACCAATATATATGTGATTTACTTTAGTCTATATTCAGGCATTCTGTTTGTACATAAGTGTCAGAAAGGTATGATCAAATATATGTCAGTAAGAAATGCTAGTGGGGAGGCGGGGGGTAAAGGGAAGCATTCTGAAGAACAGGTGGGATCTGTGACCTCAGAGTCAGCTGAGATCAGCTTTCCTCCTATGGTGAAGGTGGTGAACAATCTCAGAGTTTTATTTTGCTGGCTTCATCTCTGCTCTCTTTTCTGTCCATGTATATATTTCTAGGGTGTCCATCACTACAATCATTTAGGCTGGGATTTTCAAAGGAGTTGTAAGAAGTTAGGTGCCCAAATCTCACTGATTTCAATGTAAAGGAAGTATGTGCCCAAGTGCCTTGAAATTCAATGGGTTTTGGTCATCTAATTCTGATAGACTCCTTTGAAAAGCCTACATTCTTGGAATTTCAAATAAGCAATGTTAACCAGAAATGCTTTTGTCCATCTTTGGGTTGCCAAGAGATCCTTTCCTCTTGGATTTAGACCTAGCTCAAATGAACCTGGTCTTTGTCACCTCACTGTATTGTTGTACCTCACTCTACCATGGGCAGTCTCTGAAGGACAGCCAGGAAACTCCAACTTGTTCTGAATACAGCAGCTTCCTTTTGGGTAAGACAAACTAGCAAAGGAACATCATTGTACGTTGGATACTAGTTCAAAACCAGATCCAATTCAACAATCTGGTGCTTAATGTTAAAGTCCCAAAGAGAACCAGATACCTCGGGGTATGTCTGCACTGCAGTCAGGAGGTGTGGTTACAGCCCATGTAGACAAACCCAACCTAGTAGATCTAGCTAAATGAAAGCTAGTTTGAGTAATAACAGCAGTGTAGTCATAGCAGCAGTGGTGGAGGCACAGGCTAACCTCCTGAACACAGTTCCATCCAGGACCCTGGGTACATACGCAAGTGGCTAGTCTGTGCCGCCATAGCTACACTGCTATTGTTACTCAAATGAGCTTTGATCTAGCTAGCTCAGATATAGGCCTATAGGAGCTCAACCACACCTCCCAATTTGCCTTTCTATACACTCCTCTGTGTTAGCTAGGAAGAACAGGTGACCTCAGTAAACAGTCCCTCCTGAGGGTAGTTGCAGGGACTTGGGACAGAGCTTTCCAGTATAAGTGCTAGACTACACTAGAAGTGCTGCAGAGGCACTGTTGCACCGCTGTTGTGCATCTGGTGAAGATGCTGTTTGCCAATGGAAGAGAGTTCTCCCATCAGCATAACATAACCACGTCCGTGAGAGGCGATAGCTGTGTCAGCCGGAGAAATTCTCCCGCTGACATAGCGTTGTCCACACCAACACTGAGGGGCGTAGCTAATTCACACCATAACCTGTGGTGTAGACAAGCTCTAAGACCCAGGCCTGTGGAATTATCTCCCGCTGGCGATCCAGCTGGTCACAAGACCTAGGAATGCATATGGTAATAATGTGCTATAAACATCTTGTGGTCAGGAGGGTCAGAGGAAATTAAAAAAGCAGCAGGTGTTATTTGAGTCTTGATTAAGTTTTATAAGGGGGTGTCTGCGTGAACACTGACTGTGCAGCAAGCTGGGGTGCACAGCTGGGGTCATCCTGTTTCCAGAATGATGTGAGAATTGAAATGGAACATGTTTCTGGAACAATGGTGGGCAACCTGTAGCCCGTGGGCCGCACCAAGCCCATCAGGGTAATCCACTGGCAGGCTGCCAGACAGTTTGTTTACATTTGCACGACTGCCCGCAGCTCCCAGTGGCTGTAGTTCACCATTCCTGGCCAATGGGAGCTGCGGGAAGCGGCATGGACCACAGGGACGTGCTGGCCGCTGCTTCCTGCAGCTCCCATTGGCTGGGACTGGCAAACTGCAACCACTGGGAGCTGCGGGCAGCCATGCAAATGTAAACAAACTGTCTGGCAGCTCATCAGTGGATTACACTGACGGACCACAGGTTGCCCACCACTGTTCTAGAAGGTGGTGACTCACTTGGTCTCAGGAAAGCTCATTCCCAGCTGTATATTAAACATAACAGAAGAGTAAAAGCTTTGGCATTTGATGGATGTTCCATTCTTAAAATTGTAATTGGGTCTGAACCTGGCTTCATTTGATTCCTTATTCCGAAGCCTTTTCCCTTGCCTGCTGTTGAATTATCACCACTGCTTTCCTTCCTTTCTTCTGAAATTGCAGTCTGTATAAAAACTAAAGCTATCCCACAGATATTTAAATCCAGTCTTAGGGCATGTCTACATGAACTTTTACTGCATGGCAAACTGGGGTGTAAATCTACAACCTGCCAGTGTGCCACACACTAACTGTCCATGTGGACCCTGCTGCTGTGCACTAAAAGTTCCCTACTATTCACTAATGCACTATGTGCACTAACTTCTGCTAGAGCTGGTTGGCTCTGTATTAAGGAGCTGCAACTGGATCCCTGATATCATTCTGTCCCTGCCCCATGAGCTGTGCTTAAGAATCAAGCCCAGCACTTTTAACACGAACATGCCCTACTACTTCCAAATAGGAACTGCTTGAAAATATAGTAAGGTTATAAAGATATTTTCTTTGACTAATGAGATCTGATAGATATGTTTTAGATATGTTATTAACGTTTTAGCATTAGTAAGCCTATTGCCACAAGATGCCAGCATATTATCTCCTGATTCTGTATGGAATTTGCATTTGTGGTGCAGTCAAGGCGTGTGAGATGAGTCATTTTTTGAAAAATGTATGTCAAACAGAAGGCCACAGGGCAGCATAGATTTACCAGCTGTTTGTTGACAATCACAAGGGAAAAAGACAGACAATTATTCTTGTGGAGTTTTTTGTTGAAAAATGTACATTTTAAAACCTTTTAGAACATTTGTTTTAATGAAAGAATGTTTACACAGGTTATGGAGAATTATTTTTCAGGAAATTAAGTTCTTTTATCTCATTACTGTTTTTTGTCACCTCCCCCTAAAGCACCAATAAAGTGCAGAAATTCTCATAAAATAAATGTTATGACCAATAAAATAATGTACTACATTTAAGATGTTTGATTTAGGCAGTCTGTTTTTTGCCTGTTATAGGTGAGTGGCGTATGCCATAGTTTCCTGTTTCTAGTGACAGAAAGATGTCTGCTGGAATAATTCAAGAAGACTAGCAGTTAATTGTTTCCTGGAAACTGGCATTATTTTGACATGGACAGCACTGAAAACATATGGGCTTCACTTTTCTTGCCTTGTGCTTTCATTTCAAATATATTTATACTTAAATGCAAGAAAACATACTTAGCTTTTAATCCTTTCCTACCTTCTGCCATAGAGCTTTGCTTCCAGATTTTTACACCAGTGAAAGTACTTTATTTCAGCAGGAAAAGATTTTTGTTTTCTTAAGTATCCATCTTCCAAAGGAGCTGTTATGCTCTACTGTGTAAACAGACGTTTAGGGAGTTCTAAAATGGGTAATTTGGTCCAACATATTTTTAAAACCCTTCTAGCCTGTTGTGTAAATCAAAAGCTAGCGATACATTTTCAAAGAGATGCATGGGATTTTAGTCAAATGACTCCCATTGATTTTAATAGGAGTTGTGCAGCTACGTTTTAAACAAATTCACCTCTCTGGGACCATTCTGCACGTGCTTAAGTACTTTGTTGAAAAGGGAAGGTTTGAATAAAGGGTTAAATAGGCCCTATTTATTTGCAGATCATTCTCATGATGTGGAAGAGCTCTGAAGTTATCGCAGTCTAGTGTGCCAGTAAACACACTTGAGTGCCTGAAATTCCTTGGTTGGTGTATAGCAGGGGCACAATGTTTTTCACAACGGGTCACATCTGAGTGAAGTAAGGTTTATCATTAAGTATGTACTATGCAGAAGTATGTTTTCAGCCCTGCTCCCTTGTTTGCAAGAGTGCAGGTTAAAAAAAAGGATGAAGTATGTGCAGACAATGGGCATATGTGAGGAAACATCAGGTTAAGCCTAGTCCTCATCATGCAGATGAAATGCTTAAGTAACATGCTCCTCTTTCTGCCTGTTGATACACATGAGGAATTTGGGAGTAGTAAATTACCCATTCAGGAATGAGTTCCTGGACTTCCTTGTTGCTTTTTTTACCTTGCACAGCCACACAAGACATCCCATATCAACACAGTCCAAGATCAAGGCCCCAGTCCACCTACTAGTTTTTTCTTAAGATTTTTTTTTAATATAGTTTTTAAAGTTTCTGCAGAGGAGCCGTGGCCAGTTCTCTGAATCCAGTAGCCTGGAGTGTATTTTTGTTTGGTTATTTTTTTTAAAAAGTGCCGGGGAATCCCAGAATACTGGAGAAGAGTGAATGGAGATGCAATGCATGATCCAGGGAAGAAGCTATGGTATCCACTAGAGAGGGAAAATGAGACACCTCTGATGGACACACCAAAAAGACTTCTGAAGGGGCCTACGCTACAGCTAGAATGATAGTTCTCAACTGAGAGTGAGCTGCAGACTAACTGAAGGAGAAATGTTAGGTGTAGAAAGGGTCACCAAGGAGTATTTTTAGAGGCTGGGCCTCGAAAGTATTATGTAGGTTGGATGAAACATTCATGCTTCTGGATGCTTACACAGCTCTGACTTGTGACTATTCATATGGTCAAATTAGCTCCTCCTGGTCTGTCTATCTGCTTGTTTGATCTGTACCTGCTTACCTCTTCATCTTCCCTTGCCACTAGTTAAAACTCTTCTCCACATCAGACAAAAACCAGATACAGCTGTCAACCAGAGAACAGGTGTGTTTTCATATTTCAGATAGCCTATTTGTTATTGCTTTGATTGTTTTCCACCACACTCAGGACATATATTTAGTGGTGAGCCCTATAACAGATCATATATATTATGTATGTATATATAGCTGCACTTTATGTAAGCTACAGCTACCACAGTTTCTTTAGCATAGTTCAAGTTCATTTGGCTAGAAACACCTCTTCCTCTCCAAAATGGCATTACTTCTACCATTTGATTTTGCAGATATTGAAGGGGACAGACCCCTGTTTTGTCTCCTAGATTTCAGAGAAAACTCTGCCCTTGAGCCAATGTTTGCTACAAATGTCTTATGAAGTGATACAATATGGTATAGATTAACTTCCTCATACAAGTGCCTGTGAGCATCTCCCTGCTTGCCATTAACCCAATTCATTGCTGAAATGGGTGGGTTTACAGTGGTTTTTAGTTCCATATGTGGAGGAAAATCCTTTCATACCAGCAGCAACTTATTTCAATGAATATATTAGTTTCATTGGTTTACCATACTTGCCATAACGCACATATGGCTTAATAAAGTAAGTAGCTTTCAAACTCTTTAGAAACTACTCAGCATTGATGGCAGATCTTGCCTGGTAGTTCTGCAGGGGGCAATGCTGGAGGGTAGGGAGGAGACAGGGCAGCTTTCAGTATATGACTGCATCAGCATTATGACAAAAGCATTGCAATGCCAGGACAGGATGTCCTGCAGTGATTAGCTTGTCTTTTTGAACTCCATTACACATACTGATCTCTCCATCTCTTACTGCTCCTTTTGGATATTGGTGGTAAAGACGAGGAAGGCTATTTCTCCACACTCTGACTCCACCCCCTCACTTCCTATTTGTTGGTAGGGACTGGGAGGAATCTCAGTGATTATGGTCCTGTTTGCCAGGCACTCCATCTCCTACCCCACAAGTGGCAGGCAGCAGAGTGAATGCTTCTGTGGTCAGAACTCTGTTACTCCACCTTGGACTAGACAGAACATGAGAAGCACCAGGCAAATCCATGACACTTTAAGGGTGTAGCTACCCTGTGATAAAACATACACGGCACCGAGTCTCAGAGCCTGGGTCAGCTGGCTTGGGCTGTGGGGCTAAAAATAGCAGTGTGGAAATTTGAGCTCAGGCTGAAGCCTGGGCTGTGAGACCTCCCCCACCTCCACACACGGTGGTCTCAAAGCCTGAGTCAGCTGGCCTGAGCCAGTTGCGACCGTGCTGCTGGTCTTTTATCACAATGTAGATGTAGCCTAACAGACTCACCCAGAGTTCCAAAGAGTCACAGGTAGCTATAGAGCCCTAGGGTTAGTATCACAAAGACAGGTAATATTTATCCATCCTCATCAGGTTGACAAAGAGAGGAAGGATGGATCCATCCAGAGGCCTAGGATGTAGGAAACCTTGGCTCAGGTATCTGTTCCTCCACAGACTTCCTGAGTCAGTTAGGGTCTGATATTTAGGCAGCCTCTGCTCAGCATTGCAAGGCCTAAATGATTTAGATACTTAAGTCCTATTTTTAAAAGTGACTTAAGCATTAGCAGCCTAAATCTCAATTACTTTATGGGGCAGTAATGGAGACCATCTATAAATAATAATAATTGGAGATATACCTATCTCCTAGAATTGGAAGGGACCTTGAAAGGTCATTGAGTCCAGTCTCCTGCCTTCACTAGCAGGACCAAGTACTGATTTTTGCCCCAATCCCTAAGTGGCCCCCTCAAAGATTGAGCTCACAACCCTCGGTTTAACAAGCCAATGCTCAAACCACTGAGCTATGGCTCCTTAAGTACTAAGATAAAAAGGTGGCTCCAAGCTAAATGTTTGGATCTGAATCTGAACTTCCCCAAGACTCAGTGGTATTTCTGTCTGAGTTTGGTTGGGATCCTCACTAGTTCTAACAGCAACAGACAATCCAAAAACTGGCTGTGAGGTAATAAACCTGGACTATGAAGTCAAGGCATTTCCACATTAAGCAGAAACAAATTTAAATTGCTAACAGTTTGGGAAGCTGTTTGAAAGGTATGTTAATACTTTCTATCTGTCATTAATCAGAAATAGGCTGTTAAACAAAAACAAAGCTGCAATATCAGTCTGGGTATCCAATCCAGTTGTAAAAATGAGGTTAAAAGCATTCAAAGCCAAATTGTGGCAATCTCTATTTGATATTCCTGGAAAATAGTGCTTTGGCAGAGACTTGATCCTGAAGTTTTAGCTGATGGGAAGAGGCTTGCCTTAAACATGTTTATATTTCTTCTTTGACCAAACTCTGGAAACAGAGGCACCAAGACATCATCATAATGCAATGTTTGTTAACCCTTGAGTGCTGCACTCAGAGCTATGTTGTGTTCTCCCCTTCTTGTCTTCGAAAGGAATCACAGAGGCAACAGAATGTTCATTGTTCATTCAGAGACTATAAATGCTCCATGTCCTGTACACATCTGGATGTAAACCTTCCTAACATTAGAGACTACCATGCCAGAATCTCAGATGAGTAAGACACAGTTCCATTAAAGAAGGAAAGAAAACAACTCCTAATTCTTCCGTGTAGAGATGGCCCAAATCAGAACCCTGGATCCAAATTCCTAAATTTGGGTGAAGCTCTAATCTGGATGGCCCCTCTATCTATAATGGGTCAAATCAGACCTCTGGATCCAACTTCCCACCTGCAGCTTGCAGGAAATTCAGGTCCAGATCCACATCCCAGCCTTATAGGCTTTGGTACAGCTATAATTTGATATATAAAATGCATAGATGTGTGTCTAGCAACTCCTAACAGTGCTCCACCTCCCAGCTTAAATAGAAAATTTCCCCTCATCATTTAAACAGAGTAAACAAGTTCAATGCTGTTAAACAAAGATGCCACCACAGGAAGCAGCTGAGTTTCGCTAGTGATGTGACCACAGGGTGGGGCTGGGGAAGGTGTGTGTATGACATGGTTTCTCAGGTACATCCGAAACAGCTGAGGCAGGCTCTATTTGCAGTGCACATTCTTTCTCTCTCTCTGATTCTTTACTCTGTGGTATTTAGTATGAGAATGAAAAGACATGTAACAACAACTAATGAACTGCAAAACACAACATGACAAGTCAGAGAAAGGGGAAAAGAGGCTGAGTTTGCAGACTAGAATGCTATTCTAAAAGGGTTCCTGCCATCTCAGCTTTTCTTATTCTTACCACTGTGAAATAGCTGTGATTGTATAGGTGAAAGTGACTGGTGCATTCCATCCCAAGGGAATCAAGATCAGTTTTACAAACAGGAAGGAACAGTGATCCAGAACCTCATTAACTGGCAGCTCTGCTCTCTGTATGACAAAGTAACAGTGGTGATATAGCAAAATGGATGCTTGGTACAAGAAAACATTCAAGATGTGCCCAACAGTAAATACGATGAGATGAAATCTGAAGGTCTCATCCTGCAGTCCATGTGTGGGCAAAACTGTCACTGAAGTCAGCTAACATTTAGCTTTGAAAAGAATCCATGGGATTTACTGATGATGCTACTATAAGGACAAAAATTAGCGAGAGTGTAGAAATTCATGCATTTTCAAGCTATTTACTGATAACCAAAATAATCGGTTTCTCAAACACCCATCCATCTGCTGAAAATTTTGAATCAGATACTCTATCCAAATTGGATCAGACTCTTGTCACATTGGGCACAAAAAAAGGAGTAAAACCAACATACTACCTTAGCAAAATTGTCCCTGGCAAACCCATAAACCATCTTCTATACATGAGTTTGAGGTGCTATGTTCCAGTAAATTAGACTGTATGTAATGACCCAGAGGGTTTTTTAAAAGTCATTTTTGATCTCGTTCAGAGCTCGTCACTCCTTGATTTCTAGAGATTAGATAAGTATTTCAGATTATCAATACTTTACTGAATACCAGAGCATCAGGAGGACAATGATACATGGGACAAAGAGTGAAATAATATTGTAAGTATTTAAAAAAAGAGTAGGGGAAGCACTTACTAGATTTAAAAAACACCAGTTTGGGGCATTTTATGAATTTATCGGTATATGTTCTGGAAAGTCTTAGCTATAGTTCTACCTTCCAAGCTCTGGGACTTACCTATCTGTCCTTCCTATAGTTTATTTCCTGGTATACCCCAGTATCTCATTGATTGTAGTCCAGGTTTTATAGTAACCCATTGGTTTTAGTCCAGGTGTTACAGAATTCCATTATTTCAGAAATGTCCATTATGCCAAGATCCTCTTCTGTTGCCAAGCAATCTAGTTAATCTATTTTTGGTTTTAAGTTTCTTACATCAGTACATAGACATTTAGGGTCTGATTTATACAGATTGCTCTGGCACTACAAAAAGTGGCATAAGAGTGTCTTGTGCTGTGTTGTTGTTCTTAAGGTTCATCAGCCTTAAGAACACCACATAGTATAATGAGATCCTTCTATAATCTTCAGCCTGCCACACTCTGTTCTGCCCCCTACTGTCTAGAAGTCCAACTTTCAAAATGGAGGATGACATCTGGTTTCCGCAGCCCCATCCACAACCTTATAATAGCAGGTGCTCCACATACACTTTAGTGTAAGTGAGAACCAAACCCTTTACTTTTTGCCCCATGATTATTTTTATTTATCTCTTTTGTCTGATACCCCTTTACTTTTAATGTAATTCTCTTGCTTTCCACTGAAAACTAAGTATTGTTCGTATAAAGATAAATAAGATGTTTTGTAGGGATGGTGCCATATATCCTCTCTTTACTGATTCACTTAATATTATGACTTGAACCAGTCAGCTATAAAAAGGTATTTTATTCCAAGATAGATTTGAGTTATATGCGCTGATTGGTAGGATATCCATAACATGGTAGAAGTGTCTGAAAGTTAATTCCCAATGTTGTTTGTCTCAAAAGTAAACATTATCAGTGGAGAGCATATATGTGTGAATTTTTGTAATTGCAAAAACGGCAACACTCTTCCAAGATCTGACTTCTGTGGCTAATATCACTTTGAATGAACTTGTTATAAGACAAGGCTTGTATTTTTCATCAAGGAGCATCAGATATGAAACAGTATGAAGTTATTTAAGAAGCCAACTCAAAGAATTCCTCCTACACAAGCTTTCAGGTGTTGAGCAGTCCAGGCAAACAACACACGTTACAACAAAGCTTAAACTTGTTCATAATAATTTGAAAAACGATATTAGCTGCCTATTTAATTTAAAAAACAGAAAAATTTTCCACCTCCCTTTCCTTTTCTCATAAGGAGTCTTGAAGTTTAAATCGCCTCAGTGTGGTGATAGGCTTGCTTTGATCTGCTTAGCTCTTGGAAATCTAGGGGCTCTGGGCTGCTGGCCTCATGCCAGGGTCCCTCGGGACAGCTCTGTCCGCCGTTAGGGAATTTTTTCCCGAGAACACCCTGCAACATTTTGTGAACTCCCAGGGGTTCAAGAACCCTAGTTTGGGAACTACTGCCCTATTACACTGTTTCCCATGTTGCTATTAGTGCACTGTTGATTATTTTTTTCTGCTTCTCAGAGGATCCCTTAGTTTACTGCATTGATAAAACAAGATTTGCTTTGATAATAAACATTCACAAGAGAACAGAATTAAAAATACTTTTATCTTGCTGGGTGGCAGTTCTGCAGCTAAATACACTAACATAGACCTGAGTAAAATTATTACTATTCATTGACTTTTGACAAAATGCTTAAATCACTTTTGGAAATGAGATTAGAGTCTCTAAATCCCTTAGAGACTTGAAATTTTTACCCCTGGACTACATTATCTAACATTAAGAACCCATTCTTGATGACTCATCAATTTAATTCCAGATTCATTTGATGATACATCCCATTCTCACATTTTTACATTTCAGAAAATTCAAAAATACAAATAATTCTGGAGAACATCAAATGGCTTCCCAGAGATTTTGAAAATATTATTTTGAAAGATGTCTTCTGAATCATGTTCAATATGCCTTAATTTAGTGTATTTTAAAAACTCGTAGAAATCCTATAAATGTGTGAAAACAGTGTTTGTTTAGTCTCAAGCGATCATTATAAGGTTGAAATGTAAAATGAATTTCTTAATAGGAACAAATACAAGAGACAGAATTCCCAGTAGCTTATGTCACTCATCAAATAACAGTGAAATATTATTCCTTTGTAGTAAACATTGCGCTACCATCATCAGGTTTTAGTTAACAGTACTGTGATATGGAATGACCCTAAGGAGGACTCTTTAGTTCAGTTCAATCTTCTTCGGAAAAACCTACAGCTGTTTGAGCAGCATTAGCTGTGGGAGTTTCTGATAGGCACTTTAAAAGAATTGATATGTCATTTCATATAGTTCTTATGGGTTTCCTTCGAACACTCAGAACATTATTTCAGTCCATCTGTCAGTGACCTGATCCTAAAATGTACTGATTTCTCCACAGTCTTTAACTGTTTATTGTTACTGTTACTGGAATGAAAGGCACACTCTCTCGCTTTCTCTTTCACATCCACACACGCATGCACGAAGATGTGTTGCTTTAACAGGAAGCAGCTATGCTGTGAGAAGGATAAATTCTGAACAATATTTGAGATAGTTGAAAGATAATTGATTCTTATTTTTCTCTTACATTATATGACAATACAAAAATAATCTACATATAGGGCCAAATATATGCTTGATACAACTCTTCTCAAGTCAAATCAGGCATGCATTTGGTACATATAGTCTAAATATGCCCACAGGTACACACTAAAATAATGGTGAGCAGAATAAGATTAAAGAGTCTGTGAGCATTTTCAGCTTCTTTAATTTTTATTTAGCATGTGCATAGTCATCTAGCCAAGCGATGGCATCTCCAGTGGCATGATGCAGTTCTTCTAGGCCACCGCTGAACCTAGTCAGCAGTCATTCATCAACAGTGTACGTCATCATCTGTGCTGTGCTGCAGTTGCACAAAGGGCTGTCAGGATACTGACACAGGATACTGTGATTCTGGTTAGCTGTGCAGAGACCTTGCCTGGTCCGGAACCTGTTCAACAGGGACCACTGGCAACAGGGCAGGTCAAAACCAGACTGGAAAATTGTGGGGTCGGTGATGAGGGACTGGTTGGGGATTATAACAGATTCCATTCGTCTCACCAAAGTGTTTCCGCCCTAACATCCTGGTGTGGTGGATGAGACCATAATGGGTGATGTGACAGCAAACGTGCAGCTGGTGGTTTAAGATCATTCTGCAGTGGCAGGCTTGAGCTTGCGGGTACTTTCTCCAGTAACTTGCCAGTGGCTACCTCTCTTCTGATATGAGAAGCAATATTCCTCGGAACTGGAAGCCATGAGGATGGAGTTGGATGCAGGGTATCAGGGATGATATGCATGGAGGTGTGTAACTGTGTATCCACCAGTTTGGTGTCTGATTATCGACTCCAAACTGGTGCGCAGTACTCCGCCACTGAATACAAGGTGGGAAGAGCTGATGTCTGCAAAGTTGGAGCACAAGCACCTCATGACGAACCTGCCAGTTTACTAAGAAGATTGTTGCATGTCTTAACTTTAGCTACTGTCTTCTTCAGGTGGGCATGGTAACTCAGTGTGTGGTCTAAGGTCACACCTAGATAGGGTGGTTCTACTTCATGCTTCATCTTCTGACCATTCAGATAAACATTCGGTTCTCAGGTTGCGCTGGTGTGATGAAGATGGAACAAATTGGAGACTGTTTTTAAGATGCTTGGCTGGAGGCACCAAGTCTTACAGTAGTCAGCTAACTTTGTCATGTCCTGGTTTAAGGTGTCATCAAGCTCGTGAAACATCTGGGCCTGGTACCACAACAGATGTCATTTGCGTAAATGAACTTTCATGATTCCATTGTTGGTAAGTCATTGATGTAAAGGTTGAACAGTGTTGGCGAAAGCACAGAGCCCTGGGGTAACCCATTGCTCTGTGGTCTCCAAGCACTTGTATTCTCTCCATAGGGACTCTGAACTGCCTATCACAGAGGAACAGTTCAACGATGCCTGCAATGGATCAGCATCCTCATCGCACCACCTGCCAGTACCTGACAGCAGTCAGGGAAGCTAATGATCCAACCAGCGAGCCGAATTCCACAAGTACCAGCTCAACGAATCCCAGTACTGTCGTTGCTGACAACCTTAGCTTCTTTAATGAAGGTATCTAAAATTTAGACTTGGTTATTGCATCATAAAAACACACAAAAAGGTGCTCAGCAATTTTACTGTAGAATTTTTATGTGAGAATGAATAGGTGAAATGTGTCTTATTCTAAAAGAACAAAATTTAAGAATTAGATAAATAGAAATATGAGAGAGAAATAGTAGGTAAGTTATATTTATGTATAGAATTAAATATATGAACATAGTAAAAATCACCCTGTGTATACAATAATTATAAAAGAAAAAGGCACAAATCATCAGATAAAATCCTTTTCTATAGCGTATAGTTATATACTCAACATGCTGGTTCATTTATTTGAACAATTTCCAAATTGGCATAAAAATCACACTGCTATAAAGAGGCTAGAGTTGCTACTCAGTCTTCTGCTGATATTTTAGTGACATAACTTGACCATATTTTCATAAGAAAATAACTTAGTCATATTAATATTATTTGCTGTGCGTTCACAACCATTTTAAAGGGATTTAATCCACTGGTGCTGCAAAATAAAATATTGTCCCTGATTTCTTGACAACTGGCTAAATATCTCAGATCTCAACTGTACATGCAGGGTGAAAACCTGGCTCATTGATGTCAATGGGAGTTTTACTACTGACTTCAATGGAGCCAGAATTTCACCCCAAGGTCCAACAGGAGCTACCAGTGCTGCCAAGATGGACATATTGCAGACATGTTTCAGGACTGTTTTAGTAAGATTGTCAGAGGAATCTACCCTCCTCACTAGGGCTATCAGCAGCATGGTTAGCACTGCTGGAGGACTGTAACAAAGCAGGACTCACAATCGCAGTGCCTCCTACTAGATGTCCTGGGAATTAGCTCTCGGCCCATTCAGTTTACCTTCAGCTAGTGGTGTCACACCTGCCGTCACTTTCTGGACCGCAGTGTCTTCTTCTGGGCACAGTCCTCCAGCTTTACCCCCAACACACTCTGGTATCTCCCCGCTTCCAGGGGACTGGCAATCCTTAGTCCCACTACTTGCCTCAAAGGCCAACTGCAGTCTGGATGCCAGTCACTCTCCTCATTGGCAATTGGGGTACAAGCAGGGGGGACCCAGGCCCACCCACTACTCTGGGTCCTGATCCAGAGACCCTATGGTCAGCAGTCACCTACTGCCCTCCTCCAACTTGCTGCCTAATTTCCTGGGCCACTTCCCCCATAGCCCTACCACCCTCTCAACCCATGTAGCAAGGCCCCAGCCTGGCAGTGGTCAACTAGCAGCTCATCCTCACATTCTGCTTCCCCTGTCCAGCACTGCTTTATATATGGTGCTTCTTCAGGCAGCTAGTCCCCCTTCCTTACCTTCCAGAGTGAGACTCCCTTCTGCGCTGCTGAGCAGACCTTTATATATAGCGCTTGCCAGCCCTGATTGGCAGCTCCAGCAAGCCTTCCCCCGATTAGTGGGCTCAGTAAGCCCTTTCCTAATTAGTGTGTTCTGCGCAGTCTCCCTGGTGCTGCTTTTAACTACTTCTTCTCCCTGTGTGGGGCAGCTGCCCCATGACAAGGACATAATTGGGAAAACTGTGCTTTTTTAGCCTCTCTTTTCTTTTTTTTAAATTAATTAATCACACAAACTATTTCTAAACTGTTTTTTGGTGGTTGAGGCACAGGGAAAAGAAAAAGGGAAAGAAGAAGGAATAAAAAAAGCAAAGGTTGTTAGAAGGGGAAGATAGGATGGCAAGGATTGAAAAGGAAGGATAAGAAATATTTATCTGGATGCCTCCAAAATTAATGAATTTATCCTGACAACATCCTTTGGGGCAGGGTAGTATACTATCCCATCTTGCAGACGGGGAACAAAGTCACAGAATAATTAAGCAATTTACCCAAACTTTTACAGGAAGTCTATGGCAGTGGTGAGAGCAGAAATCAAATCATCAGGACCCAGTCCATTGTCTAAGACACAGGGTCATCTTTTCTTAGAACTTGTTGTTCTCATCTTGTGCTTATTCCACCAGACTAGTTCTCCAATCTTGGGGGAGCCAGGAACTAGTTTTATTAGCAATGCAAGTTAGTAATACCTCAGGGTGGCCCCGACTCACTGGGTATGTACTCGAGTGGGTAGCCTGAGCCATTGCCCACACTACCACCAGCTACCCTGCTATATTTAGTGCACTAACTTCAGCAGAACTAGTGTGTGTCTATCTACTCACACTGGGAAGTGTATTCCCAGCTGCAGTGTAGATTTATCCAATATGAATCCCCAGCTAATTGTTTAAACCAGCCTTCTGAGAGCGGGATGGAAGGAAAGATGGAACAGAGCCAGGATTTGGCCCATAGGTAAAGCATTGACCTAAGCAGTGTCAGAATTTAATATTTTTCCTAAACTGTGACATAAGGAAAAATCCCTTTTCTAGCTCAGTCAGCTGGAAGGGAGAGAAAACAATGGCGTGACATTTTCTAATTGGATGTTTTTTCTTCCCTTCTCCAGAAGACAGTGTCCATCTGTTTTAGCATCTGCTCCGTGTAGTTTAAAATCTTCCCAATACAACAAGTAGGTGTAATGGCTTTCTCATCTTGAAATGTCAGCAGCTAAGAACTCCCTAAAAAATAAGGACATGTATTGTACAAACATTTCTGCTGAGCACTACATCTGGTATCAGTTTCTTTCACCCCACACATTGTGAGACTATCCCATTGGTAAAACCTATCTATGTATTTTAAGCACATGAAGAACAGAATGCTACAATACCTCATTTCAGTCAAGAGAAGCAGAGGCAGACACTGACAATTCATCAAGAAACAAGTTGTCTCTAGTTTGAGAGGTCTTTTCTCACCATCCTGCTGATGCTGGTCAAACATTGATACCTGAACCTATTTCAGTATCCTTAACTCACTCTACCTAGATTCTTAAAATTAAGAACTGAAGAGCAGAGTAAACATTTATGGGAGTATTGAACTGAAAAGGCATATGAATGGGATGATAGAGAAACTCCATGTTGTATTTTTTTTCTTGCAATCTCCTTTCTATGAGCATGAGTATCAACTCTATCCTATGCTGATGCTATGGATTAATGAAGATGTTTTGTTGGCCTTTCATGAAGTCCCATCATGTGGTTCTGATATGAACTTCTTGAGTAAGAGCGAATGTTCCAGCTGCTGCTGCTTTAAAGGCCTCAGCCACTCTCTACGGGGCATCAGTCTTCAAAACCAAGCATCAGGAGAACTAGAGGAGCATTTCTCAGGTCAGCTCCTGGGAGCTACACAAGTTGGATTCCATATGAACCTAGAAGGTGTTACGCTTACAAAAGAGAATTCTTGGATGATAATTCAAATGTCCTTATTGTACTTCTAGTGAGAATAGTCCCCAAAGCCATATTATTAATAGAAATGTATGGCTGGAAAGGACCTCAAGAGGTCATTTAGTCCAGCCACCAATGCTGAGGCAAAACCAAGTGACCTTTTCTGACAGGTGTTTGTCTAATCTATTTTTTAAAACCTCCAGTAATAGGGATTCCACAACCTCTCTTGGATGCCTATTCTAGTACTTAACTATCCTTATGGTTAAGTTTTTCCAAATATCTAACCTAAATCTCCCTTGCTGCAGATTAAGCCCATTACTTCTTGTCCTACCTTCAGTGGACATGGAGAATAATTGATCACTCTCCTCTTTATCTCAGCCCTTAATGTATTTGAAGATAGTTATCACGTCACCTTTCAGTCTGCTTTTCACAAGACAATCATGCCCATTTTCTAAACCTTTCATCATTTTTGTTGCTCTCCTCTGAACTCTCTCTAATTTTCCACATCTTTCCTAAAGTGTGGTGCCCAGAATTGGACAATATACTCCAGCTGTATCTTATATATAACGTTCCTGTTAATACAGCCCAGAATGGTATTTGTCTTTTTTGCAACTGCAAACTCGTATTAATTTTATGATACACTAAAACCCCTAGATCATTTTCTGCAGCTATACTGCCTAGCCAGCTAGTCCCCATTTTGTATATGTGCATTTGATTTTTAGTATTAGTATTTGTAGATATTAGTAGGGACTTTCAGCCATATAACTTGAGTCTCTACCTCAATGCTCCAGCTTTATGCCGATGTAACTACTGTTTTCAGTGGAGTTACACCAGGGTAAAGCTGGCATAAGGCCCAGAGTTCTGAACTTGGATCTGTTTTCATCTTTGCTTTGCATTTCAGCTTTGAACAGAAAGCTAGTTTTTTAGTGGTGAAAGCCATTCACTTTAATGCATATACCATGTAATAAGCAAAGAGCCCTGTCGCAGATTTCTCTCACTTTCACTCCTTTTCTTCCCTCACAATTAAAGTTTTAATTTGCTCCAATTAGTGTGCACACACTCCCGCAAAAATCACAGGATTTTAAAATATTTCTTACATTAGCTGGTAGTGAAGACAACCTGGTGACATGAGGCATGAATCATTATTAATGCCGCTGCTGCTGATTCCCATTTGAGAAGTACTGAACAGGGTAACAAATGTCAGCGCAAATAACAAAACAGGGTCAAAAAGCATCAAGATGAAAGATAATGTAAATCTATTAAATAATTCCAAATGATGCTAATTTGGATATTAATTTTGCATTGAAACAAAAATCTCCAGAAAATTGGCCTTATTTGTAGGATGAATGACATTTTTATGGCAAATGCAAGGGAATATATATTGTTCTCAGTAACTGACAGTAATTAGAGAGTGTGATGCTACAGCAGGTTTTTTGCAGGAGATTTATTGCTGTATTTGGTACTGCTGGAAAAGCCTCATTCACGTACATATTTCTTGTCAGTCTTTTTTTATCTCAAACAATATGGTAGGCGTATTATTACAATGAGGTAAATGGAATTAATAGGAATTCAGTGGAAAAAGGCCAATCTTTTTGTTCTTCTTATTAGTCATTTAATCAATGGAATTTGTGCTTTGGAAGGGAAAAACCCAGTTTATCTGACAAAATCAGTATCACCATTGCTATCAGCCTGAGGTGATGATTATTTCTAATAACCAGATTAGATCTATTAAGATTTATGCACAAGCTTCAGTTTAAGCACATGAACAGAGCTTTTGAATACAGTGGGACTACACATCTGCCTTAAATTAAGAAAGTGTTTAGGGCCTGGTCTAAACACCAGTGTAACTATTTCAGCTGGGGACTTGAGTCTTTATTGAAATAGTTAGACTCCTCGTGTGGATGCAATTGTAATGATATAAGGGTAACATACTTATTTCCCTTCCCATACAAGAAAGTCAATGGTATCTGGGCTTCTAACTCCTTTAGGCTGCTATGAAAATCTCAGCCTACATGAGTACCTCATGGACTCTCTTGCCATGTACATTAAAGTAGCTTTTGCAGCTGACTAAATGATAACATGAAGCTGAGGAATTTGCTAACAGCAAAAGCTGTGAATGTAACAGATGTTTTGGTTTTTATTTTAATGTGCGGGTAAAGAAATGCAAGAATTGATATCTTTTTATTTGCAAGTGTTACTTATAAAATCAGCACAAATTCACAACAAAAAATCCCATTTCTGAATGTTAGTGAATGTAGAAATGCCTGCTTTTCCCTTTTAGAGATGAAGTCCTCATTTTTGTAGATTAGTGACAAAGGAGAGAGAAATATATATAGCCTCTTTGAGATAAAAGCCAATATTGCTGTAACAAACAAATCCCTTTAATTGGTTTTACACCTAAAGAAACTAACTCCTAAAAGTCAAACCCTACCAGGTTCTGAGCACATACAAGGTACTGCACCTACAGAGAGACTTAAGAGTGATCATCATATTGCAGTAGACATTGAGCACCTCTTGGACCTGGCCTTCATTGACCACTCATTGGACCAGAGCCTCAACTGATGCAAATCACCATTGCTCACTTGACTTAAGTGAAGTTACAGTAATGTATACAAGTTGTTGATTTGGTCCATTGCTTTTCTTTGCTATGCTGTGCCCAGTCAAAACACAGTTAACCTGTGGAACTCTTTGACAGAGGATGTTGTGAAGGCCAGAACTATAACAGGTTTCAAAAAATAACGAGATAAATTCATGGAGGATAGGTCCATCAATAGCTATTAGCCAGAATGGGCAAGCATGGCATCTGTAGCTTCTGTTTGCCAAAAGCTGAGAATGGGCGACAGGGGATGAATCACTTGATGATTACCTGTTCTGTTCATTCCCTCTGAAGCACCTGGCATTGGCCACTGTTGGAAGATGGACCTATGGTCTGACCCAGTATGGCCATTCTTATGTTATGTAATGACTGCTCTTAACTGAAACAATTGCACTCATAATTATTTAACAAATTTTGTAACTTGGAAGATATTTTAATTTTTAAATGCCTATTAGTAAGAAGAGATAAGCCAAGAAAACGGCTACAAATTAGCAGTTTTGTTTATCCTATAGTACTGTATGATAGTTCTTTTCAGAAGTTCCAGGAATTGTAGCTTCCAAGTCTCAGATTAAATTACTAAATCTTCTGCGTGAGTCATTTTAAGAGAACCTATACATAGGGAAAAGTATTTGTTAATGTATTTACACCTAAGCATAGATGAAGTATAATGAACAATCTGTTAAGTGTTAATACCATTTATCCTTTTTTAATTTATAAACATGACACATTGCATGTACTTAATGTTAATCTATTTTAGACATTCATTTGGTGTGACCTATGTCCATAATATATTATGTACCTTGAGATATTCATCTTGTCACGATGAAACAAGATTACAATTAATATGACACACATGACTTTAAATTAGTATTTCAACTTGAGATGTGTGAGTAATGAATTAGCCACAGCCTTGCATGCTTGGCAGATAATTTATATTGCCTGCCTTTGTCCGATGTATGATCCTGATCCACAAACTATATATATAATCATAAGAGAGCACAGTTTTTAGATCATATGCCAACTTTTCCTATCCAAGTCTTCTATTTTCCAAGATATTGTTTTGCAGCATGTTCTCATATAACACAATGATAAATACGATGGGGTAAAATGTACTTATATAAAATAAAAATGAATTTTTGTTTTTAATATGTTAATGGTGATGTCCTACACGCTGATATTCTTTTTGCTGTTTTTCTCTGTATTGGGTAAGATCACTCACCTGCCTAGTGTCTTGTTCCTCTCCCCATCAGTGCCCAATATAGTTCAAACATATGGGCTTGACTCCCTACTGGAACAACACCAGTAAAGGAGACGCACGATACAGGAAAATAATAGCAAGGTTTGGCTGAGAACTCAGGAGTTGCAGATCTCATATCTGTGCTTAATCCAGTAGACCTTGCTGCTTTCCTAAAAATAATAATACAAATAAATGCTAATTTTTCATTTTCATAAGTAAATGTTAAAGCTGAGAGTTAAAAGTCAGAAGACAAAAGTATAAATGATGCATAATTCATTAGAGGTGTGTTTGAAATACAGCTCTTTGGCCACACCAGTGAAGATACTTCACTAGAGGAAGAAGCTCTTTTACATGGAGTTTGTCTTTAAGGCCTTGATCTTGCAAATCCTGTTGCATCCCACATGCTCCATGCACATGAGTAAACTCACTGAATTCAGTGTGAGCACTTGTGGGGGATTTTCTTAATTTTTTTTAATGACTGTGTGTGCCTCAGTTTCCCCTATGTTTTGCATGATTAATTATGTGGTGGGACAAGGGTGTTTGATCTTTGCAATGAACCCTAGGGAACCAGGTATAACTGTCATCTAGCTGCCTGGACCCAGACAATGGCTGGACATTTCATAAATTAGCAACTGATGGTTGGGGGTGGGGAGGGCATCCTCTGCAGGAACCCAGCCAGCTATGATGAGATGGAGGCCAGGTGACCAAATTTGTCTGGGGAACACTACAAAGGATGGAAGAGGGGCAACTGGGAGTGACTGAGTATGGGTTGCTGGAAGCATATCTCACTCTCCTGTTTTGGGGTCGAAGGGAGAGCCAGGACTTTTGGCTCTGCATCTGACCAAGATGGATATTGCTGTAACTTCTTGTTTTCTGAGCTAACAAAGAAGACGCCTACACTTTGTTCCAGATAACCAATAAACCCTTCTGTTTTACAATGCTGGCTCAGAGTCACTGCAGACTGCGGAAGTTGGGGTGCATGACTCCCCTTTGGGGTGGAGGGGGTAAGGCTTTCCTCAGGTGTCCTATTCAGGTGGACTCCCTGCAGGGAGCCCATGGCTTGGAACAAGGGTGCTGGAAACTCCAAGGTCAGTCCCAGGAGGTGCTGAAGCCAAGGAGGCTTACCCTAGTGAGTGTGCATCCTGAGGGGTGTCACACTGAAGATGGTCCTGCCTGGGTTTGATTCAGAGCTGTTCCAGAGCGCCGAGCCTGTGCCCTGAAACATTATGCAAAAGGGTAAAGTTAGGTACAAATGTGTTTGCAAGATCAGGATCTACTTCACTGGAATGAAGGAATGGTTGGTGAAGCATAATAGTAACTGATCAGTTCAGAGCTGGTGATCTTTGAGGAGGTGACTTTGCATTTCACCAAGGAAGAGTGGACTCTGTTGGTCCCTGCTCAGAGAGCCCTCTATAGAGCTGTCATGCAGGAGAACTATGAGAATGTGACCTCGCTGGGTAAGGATTCCTGTTCCCTTGGTTATTTTAAGAATAGTAGGACAGTGGAACACATTGCTTAGGGAAGTCATGGCAACTTCTTCACTAGAAGTTTTCAAAAGGAGGCTAGATAGCCATCTGTCTTGCATGGTTTAGACCCAACAAATTCTGCATCTTGGCAGGGGGGTTAGACTGGATGACACTTGTGGTCCCTTCTAACCCTATGGTTCTATTGGAGCTTTACTATTGACTTCAGTGGGCTCAAGTTTAAGCCCCAGGGCTTGATCACATTTTGTATTAGGGTCCTTTTTAACATAGTTTATAAAGGGTTAATGAATGATTAATAGATGTGGTAATCAATGGTTAATGAATTGTTCTAGAATCCAAGAGGTCAAAAGGTTAACAACAATCATGACTATTAGTCATCTAAAACACCTTTTGCTGTTGAGCTTAGTATTTTATCTGTCCACAAGTATTTTTGGCTGGAAATGTTCAAAGTTATTAGCAGCGATGGTCATTAAAGGGCAGGATTTCAAAAAAATTCTTTAATTCTTCAGCATAAGCAATTTTTGTCTAGCCTAGTTATTTATTTTGGCAAAAGTAAATTTTGAAATAAAAAATTATTTTTAAAAATTTCTCTCAGAAATAAAAAATGGTTATTTTGAAGATATTTATAGGATTTCCCAGATGGCTGATTGTAAACCCTTTTTATGTAGATTTTCTTTAAATCCCACAACATTTGGTTTGCTATTGCAAGGTCAAGGCTAAAAAGTTAAGTGGCTGCCTATAGGAAGTAGAAGTATAATTATATCATTAGAAACATTGAAATATAAATAATATCTTTTATTTGTACTTGTCACTTGTCTGGTGTGACAGGAGGAGCCAGTTTTGATGGGTTTCCTGTGGTCCTTGAGTTTTTTATCCTGTTATCCAATTTTCTGCTGCACTGCTCTCCTTCTGTCAGGCTGATTGCTAGCCAGCCCTGCCTACTTTACTGGGGCGGAAACAGAGCTTTACATTTCAGTGAGCAGAAATAAAAGGAGAAGGAAATAGCAATGCTGATTTTTTAGAATGTTTTTTTTTTATAAATGTGCCCACTAAAAGAAGCACATTATCTGCACATCATCTATAGAGATAAAATTCCACAGTCCCCTTTAAATTCTATGGATCGTTTAATGTTCAAAAGTGTATATAACTCAATAAATAGTTTTTGCAGATGATCAAATTCTGAAGAGAAGTTAAAGTGAATGTTAACTTCAAGGAATAGTTATAGGTGGTATAGTAACCCAATGTGTAATGAACCATTCTTCCTAGAATACAAGATGACAAAAAAAGACTTAAATCACAATATAGGCCCTGGCCTGAAAAGCACTGGAAGTCAATTGTCAACAGGGGCGGCTCCAGGCCTCAGCACGCCAAGCACATGCTTGGGGTGCCGAATCCGTGGGACCGGGGACCTCCCGCAGGCAAGCCACCGAAGGCAGCCTGCCTGCTGTGCTTGGGGCAGCAAAATGCCTAAAGCCGCCCCTGATTGTCAATCATCCAATTAGATTTGGATCCAACATTCTGGATCCCAAACTCTCCAAAAATTATATCTTTAGCGTACGGTTTGGACTAGAATATACATTTAAAATTAAACAGATATTTTACACATTAGAATATGTCTATCTAACCTATCTTAGAAATAAACACCCAGTCTTATGCAGAACTAACTCCCTTCCGACCATTCACTTTTAATGGCTTCTGGGAAGGGGGTTCCCAACAGTTCACCTCCTTCCAAGCTCTTCAGGGGATAATGATTGGCTACTTCCTGCACTGGTTCTTCAGTAGGTCCCATACACCTCCCCGGTCCTCTCCCCCCCAGCTGCACAGTGGTCTTTTGGGAGGAGTGGTATCTGGCCTGACTACTTCTAAAAAGCTCCCTCCCCACTGCTGGTGTTGCCTGATGGAATTGCTATTCCTAGAAATCTTTGTATGATAGCCTGAACTGCCCATATAAGGTAATAAAAGTTAGGCGGCAGTATGATCTAGTCATGGGGCAAGGAGTAGACACCATAAGAGCTGGGTTTCTATTCCAGAACTAATCCAATGACCTGTTGTGTGACTTTGGGTAAATCATTTCACCTTTCTGTGCTTCTGTTTCCCCTCCCAATTTTTGGCTGTTTTAGGGCAGGAAATGTCTCTTACTGTGTGTTTGTGCCTTGCCTAACACCATGGAGTGTCAATCTTGGCTCTGGCATACTACAAATACATTAATATTAAAGATACACCATGAAGTTGTTTTCCTTTGCCCACTGAGAGGAGAATAGAGCCCTACAGCTATAGCTCTACAAGTTGGTACGATGAGAATCACTGATATATTTTCCTTCTTTAAAAATGTTAATTTTATGTGAGTTCATACAGTACCAGCGAGTTGAGGTGTAGTAGAGGGAGATGAGCTGGTTCTACCTGGAAAAACCTACCTCTAGGCAAAAAGAAAAAAGGTTTTGGATCACTAGAAAGTAGCCAGCCTCACCTTTCCATTCATCAGGTAGAAGAAGGAGGTTGGGTAGAATAAGAGCTGATGGCCTGTTATATATTGATAGATGCAGTTCTGCCCCCCAAACATCATAAGAGTTACCTTGAGATTTAGGCACACGTTTCCTGGCTTATATGTTGTTATTATTATAGGCAGAGCTAGTAGAGCCACCTATATTTAAAATTGCTTGACACTTCCTTTAAACAGGCACAGGAAACCTTAATTCTGGCATTGCCTAATTTTTGAGTGCTTGACTTTGCAGTCTAATCATGTTCTTTTTAATATAGTTTTGTGTGCGTTTACTACTAATATGGCAGTTGCATCTAGAGATCTCAATCAGAGGTCATGGCCCCATTCTGCTAGGCTCTATATAAATGAATAAATCAAAGTTAGTCTCTTCCCAGAGAGCTTGCAATCTAGGATTATGATGCAAAATTTCAGGTGGATAAATAGGCAAATGAGATTGGAATGGGGCAAGAAACAGGTAACAGTGAAGATGGGGGCATTTGAAGGGTTAAGTCTCCATGGGCAGAGTAGTCATAGATGGGGCCACCCATGGCTATTTTGACTACAGAGACTATTAATTTACGCAAACACAACTATGTGAATATGTGTGGTATGTTCAATGTAAATAATTCTATGTTCATTTTTAGTCTTTTTAAAAGTTCTCATAGTTTTTCCCCTTTTGAAGGATATTAACTAATAAAGTAACAATGTTGTCATTGTTTTTGGAGGGGGATAGCAGCATATGCAGCTGAAAGTGATTGAATATAAGAGTTTGAAATGTATGCCATTATCTGTGGAACCTAGGCATTTATGTGATGGGTTACATGCTCACATTCATTGTATGCTGCTTTGTACATACGTGATAGTTGTCTCCCTCTCAATAATGTTATGATTCTGACATTAGCACTTTACTGTGTGTTAGCCTATATTCGTTTTCGCTTGTACTGAATTAGATCGTAAACCAAGCAAAAGTTATTCAGCATGTTGGAATCACAACTAATTCTTTTGATTATACCATTTAAGATTTTTTTTCAACAGTTGGTAATATTTCTTGAAGAGCAAAAGCAAACAAAGACATATGTGTTAATGCAATGAAGTACACTGTACTTAGCCCATGTGCCTATCCCCTGTTAACGCTGACATGCAAAGAGAACAATATATCCTATATAGCCAATTATTAAAATGATTTTTAAGTTCATGGCATTTATAACTCATGTAGACAATTGCTTCTCTGGAACCTCTCATCTTTTCCATTTTTTTTTCAATTTTGCAACAGTAAATACCAAAACAATCTATATTACTACAGTCTTAAAATTTCAGAGATCCTCAGATGTGGCGAAGGACCTTGCAGCATAACTCAGAAGGGAAGTTGCATAGATGGCTTTAAGCCACCTTTGTGCTCTTATGATTTTGGGTTGGCTATTCACCAGTCTGGCCTCCAGAAGTAATTTAGAGCAGCCTGAAGACTGCTCCAAATGGCTGTGTTTGCCAACAGTCCCAAGAGTATACGAGGCTAGCTAGGGATTTCTAGGGCATAGGGAAACCTCCATCACTCTCCTCCATTAATGAAATATTTATCCCTGTATGAACAATTCAGTACAAATGTGAAGAGAGTAAACACCAAAGAAAAGGAGAAATTATTTAGGCTGATGAAGTGGGTACAACTAGGAGTAAAGGGATGAAGTTAGGAAAGGAATATTTCTCCTGAATGTCTGGGAAATCTTCCTGTCAATGCCATCTATAAGGACTGCGGAAGACAGTCCCAACATTTGAATCCTTATCGGTTAGCACATTGAAAACTAGTCTGGACAATATACTACAGTGGAAAATCCTGCATTACTGGAAGGAAGTACTAAATAATTTAATCTTTTTTTCCCCTGTCCCTTGAATTTATTATTTTTCAAACAAAATTGTTTGTTTGTTTTTTACTGTACTGTATATGGAATTGTGAGGGGTTGTTTAAAATGTGTCAATAATTCATATATGATAAAGAGCAGAATTAATATTAAGAGTTATGAGAGCCTCATCACTTAAGATTGGGAAGCAAAGCAGATGAGTTGTCTGCTAAGTTAACACTCTCAGTCAGGGCCACTAAATATTTGAAAAGATGTTAATTAACATCCCTAAAGGACTTCTTTGAAAAGTGGTCATTCATCCAGAGAACAGAGGAGTGGTTTGCTAAATGGGACTGGAAGGTTAGACAAACCTTTGTCAGAGATAGAATATTAGGGTTGGAAGGGACCTCAGGAGGTCATCTAGTCCAAACCTCTACTCAAAGCTGGACCAATCCCCAGATTTTTACCCCAGTTCCCCAAATGGCCCTCTCAAGGATTGAACTCACAACCCTGGGTTTAGAAGGCCAATGCTCAAACCACTGAGCTTTCCCTCCCCCAGATGGACTGGATAATAGTCTTGCCATGAGTACAGGGGCCTGGACTAGATGACCTCTCAAGATCCCTTCCAGTCTTACGATTCTATCATTTCTAAATACCCATTTGTGTGGACCAAACTTCCCAGGAATATTTAGGGTGATAAAATACAAAGGTGAAACAGGCAGCCAGGAAATTAGACTATTTAGTCACAGCACTGAATACAATCTTGAACAAATTTGGGATGAGACCACAGGGTTGTCTGGTATTTTAATAAGCCAGACACATGAAAGAAACCAGAAGGTATCCAAGACTTTGGAAAATTTAAGCTAGAAGAAACCAGAAGAATATAACTCTGGGAATCTGAATGAGTCAGAGGGGAACAAAAAGAGAGAAAAGGTCATAGAAATATAAGGTATTTTATTATTCACTGTAACTAGACCTAAAATGAACCTATCTAAGGCATACATCCAAACTCAGACACTTAGGCAACATAAAATCCTATTCAGCTCAATAGTTTACCATATCAATATTAAGAACAGGAGTTCTTGTGGCACCTTAGAGGCTAACAAATTTCTTTCAGCATAAGCTTTCGTGGCCTACAGCTCCTGAAATAAATTTGTTAGTCTCTAAGGTGCCACAAGTACTCCTGTTCTTTTTGTGGATACAGACTAACATGGCTGCTACTCTGAAACATACCAATATTGTGATCTGTGTTTTAATGAGATTTGTCAACTTTGTTTTACAGATTCAAGTGGCTGGTGTGAGTAATTCAAAGAAACTTTAGATGCATATCTTAACTTTTAGATTCTTATTCAAATTGAAACTCTTGACCTTTAGTTGTTCTTCTGTTACTGGCACATTACACTATATCGCATCAGGTCATGCCCTATAGTGTGATGTAATTCAAGATACTATGCATGAGAGTCAGGACAACTCATTTCTGAAAGAATCAGGGATGTTGGTTTCCTGATAATTGTACAGATTGCTTGGTGGTGTATTTCTGTATCTTCGTAGCTTCATGCTGTCTGTGCGCCAATTGCAGAACTAAGTTTTCAAGTTTCTTTATGAATAAGATTGAAGATAATTCCTTTTCTAAATAACAGTTTGAGCATTAGCGGAACAAAAGTTTTGTTTGGCCATTAGTATTCCTGGGGTGAACAGGAAGAGGATTACTTAGAAATATACTACAGGCACAGGTTTCAGAGTAGCAGCCGTGTTAGTCTGTCTCCACAAAAAGAGCAGGAGTAATCATGGCACCTTAGAGACTAACAAATTTATTTCAGCATAAGCTTTCATGGGCTACAGTTCACTTCTTCAGATGCATAGAATGGAACGCACAGGCCACCAGAAGAGGAAAAGGTGGCATCTTAGTTGGTATGGGTACTTCCACCTTTTCATGTTCTCTGTATGTATAAATAGCTTCTGTTTGTGTGTTCCATTCTATGCATCTGAAGAAGTGAGCTGTAGCCCACGAAAGTTTATGCTGAAATAAATTTGTTAGTCTCTAAGGTGCCACAATTGCTTCTGTTCTTTTTACTAGAGGTACAAGGCGCAATAGCTGAAGAATAGGCTCTGGTGCGCAGGGTCTCTTTCTGTATGCTCAGTTGCTTTTTCTTCTTTTGGTTTGACAGTCTCCTGCATTCATGTGTCACAACAGTTAATGCTCTTGTGTCAAAACAATACATTGTGACTCAAAAAAATAATAAGTCTATGTTTCCAAAGACAGGTAACAACTACTGGAAGCTGCAGACCTCTCTGCTGCATTCTTGGGTCTGAGGCTGATCAATAAGGAAAAGCAAAGCTCGGTCACACACTGTTCAGCCCCAGGAATGGGCTAAATGTTTTTTTAAGGAATTGTCTCATTAGACTGACTCCTCATTTTGTAAAACAACTCCCATCTTTTCATGTACTACATATGTAAAGTTGGACCCCATAATGTTTTATGGAAATATGCTTATGAATGTATATATGACATAACTGGATTATGTTTTATGCTACATGTGCCATGTAACATATTTCTGCAAAGGTTGTGATCTACTGAATATATTCATCCTATTTGCATCCATGTATCATTTTTGTATTCAAAGTTATGAATATTGACTGTGTACTTGTTTGATTTTAAGTAGCCTTAGTAAGGCATTTGGTCAGCTTCTTGAGAAAGGAATGTGCAAATTAAGTGCCCAGTCAAGAAACACTTAACTGACAATGGATCTTGGAAGACTCCAATCCACATAAGAAGTCTTCCTGGAGATTTGCAAGGTAGCATGTGGGCAATGGCTGCTGCCTGCAAAAATTGAGTCATGCATGGACATGTGACTTGCCCATGTAACTCCAAAACTCCATCTTGGACCTGGATTTTGCATAGGAGAAAGGAGGGAGTAGTTCAGACATGGGTCTGTGTTTGTAGCAGGCTAGCATGTCTGGCTCAGACCAGGCAGGGCACTGAAGTCCTAAACTGGAAGGGAAAACAGACTCAGAGGTAGTCAAAGCACATCAGGTGGCAGTCCCCAGATGGGTTTCTGTGATCCCACCTGTCACAATGTATATATACCTGCTACTGTATTTTGCACTCCATGCATCTGATGAAGTGGGTTCTAGCCCACCCTCTTATGCCCAAATAAATTTGTTAGTCTCTAAGGTGCCACAAGGACTCCTTGTTTTTGCTGAGACAGACTAACATGGCTACCACTCTGAAACTTGTCTTTAAGGAATGAGACCCAGGAACAGATGGCATACTGTGTTCATAGAAGACTCCTGGATGGTGCAAAGATTTACACAGTGTAACACCAGTGTAGGTGAGATGTCAATCAAGCCAATTAGTTGGGGTTTCCTTACATACATGGTACCTAAGGACTGCATCAACAATTACCTATGAAACCCATAAGCTTAATATTTAAGCACTATGTGGATGATCTTTGGCCCCATTCTAGTCACTTAGCACTGCCATGGTGCAAAGAAAGCCAAAAGTTGGCCAAAAACAGCAACTGGGGATTCTGCAGGCATGCAGGAATCCCTGGCTGGCGCAGAGCTACCACAGAGCTGGTGTATCTAGCTCTACCCCACTACTCATCAGTGTAAGAGATGTGTGTCGAGGAAGGTGAAGAGTGCTCAAGATGCCTTTTGCTTTGCCAATCACCAGCTAGGTAATGACTCCTAGGGCCAGGTATAGGTTAGAGCCATACTCTGCTGCTCCAATGTATGTCAGGGGCCTAAGAGGCTCTGGATACCCCCAAGATTGGGGATGTACAATGCGGAAGTGACTTAAAGCCTCATCTCAGATCCTATGCTGAGGGCAGCTTGGATGGTACCAAGAATCTTAACCTTAAAGGGAAAAACATCACAGTTTATCCACTGTACTTTAACTGATATAATTTCATAGTTGGCACCTGAAGACAAATATTTTCATTTGCTTCAGCCAGTTTAGATCTTTCTACAATTCCATTATAATTGCACTCACTTGGGCTATGCAAATCATTCTGTAAAAGCACCAGTACAAACACAAAAGAAAAAACCTCCTCTTCATTTCAACTTAAAACAAAATTAAGGGCTTAATTGTGCCCTCAAGTATGTGATGTCCATCACTAAATCTGTAATTTAGTTTATCAAATGAGCAACTGCCCTTGCACCCTGTATGCGCATACATTGTTTTTGGAGGGCTGGATGAAACAAACAGACACCTTCAATGTAGAAACAAAAAAAGCTAAAAACAATATTAGGGTGTTAGAGTTTCACTTGTGAGCTTGCAGGAAAAATGCATCACAGGGCTGGTCTGTGGCTGGCCCTGAGGGTGGAGAATGAGCACGCCCTTCATAGCGATCAGCTACTTTCCCAGCCCTTGTATCCTGACTACAGAGAAGAGTGCAGCCTAGCAGCACTGCTAGTACTAGAAAACCACAACAGAAGAGAGATGAGGAGTAAACAAACACAGTGAACAACATGAACTGGAGTTTGGCCATAATAAATTAGCAGAAGTAATACTGTAGTTTCCTCAAAATACCTCATGTCATTTTACTACAGCAATTTTTCCCCCTAAGAAGTTTATTTATTAATTAATTACCTGTTCTCCTACTGTACCTGCTGGTTGCCTTAGAGCTGACTGGCAGATGAAGGCCTGATATTGCAGAATATATTTCAGAAAGCTGCAGATTAGAGCTATGTGACTCGCAGCTATTTTGATTCACTGGCAAGTCCAAATTATCAAATAAGAAAAAATATTTCAGGTCAAACTGAAAACAACTTTTAAAAAAGATTTTTGGTGAATTCAAACCTGAAAATGAAACAAAAAAATCAATTCAGGTCAAATAAAATCTTTCATTCAACCTGAAATGAAAAGTTTATTTTCAATTCTGAGCATTTAAAAACATGTTAAAAATATTTTTAAATAAAATAGAACATCTTGATGTTTTTGGAATATTTTGTTTTGATTTTGACACAAACAATTTGATGCAACTGCCATGAATTTGTGAAATATTTCAGTATCGACAAATTTGCACTTTTTGCAGAAAAAAATGGTTTGGCTAAAATTTTTTGCCTGGACCTGCTGGAGAGGATACATTTTCAGGAGAGAATTTAACTAGTTGCACAGGACAAAATCTTCACAAACTTCTGCTGAATACCACATTGCTGCCAAACTTCTCAGGAGGGTCAAATGGGGAGGAGGGAGAAACTCATCGTATTCTGTATCTGTTTATGCTGGATAGATCTCAGGAATTACTCCCTTTCCAGGATGGGAAGACACTCCTCTCCCTGGGTCCCTTATGGGGAAAGGAATTAACCCTGTATTTATAGATTGAAGCAATGCAGGAAGACCCTCTCCATCCCTCATTGTTAGTCTTTTGCTGCTTGGAGGCACCGAATTGCTAGTCAGTTGTTGTTTGCTGCTTATGGAGGCTGCCTCATCAGTAGATATTTCCTGAAGTGCTGCCTGATCTTCTTGGATGGACCTACCCAATGAACCACTTCTTACCATGTAGTCAGGATACAACAGCAGCCATTGTGCTGCTGTTAACAGCAGAAGGGGTACTGGAGCTGCAGGATGAGAGCTCCTCAACTTTGGAACTCATTCTTGGCCTCGGACTGTAAAATCCTAAATACCATGACATTCAGGGCATACTACAAAGCTCATTTTTTTCCTGATTGTTTGACAATGGGAGGGAGTTATGGAGTTGGTGAGGAGAAGGAAGACTGTTCCAATCTTTCATTTGCCTGGTTTTGCTGGCTGGGATGAAATTGCTGCAATTTATTTATAATAGGAGTGTTTTAATTTGCTATGTCAAAGACATCCAAAGTGAATGGATAGGCACTCTTAACTCTGTACAAATCTGCATGACCCCGTCCCTGGCTGGACACATATTGAGAGTAAAGAAATTACCCTCTTAGGAGAAGGAGAACCCTCCACAGCTTAGCTAGGAGCCTACATAGTCCCTATGTGCCATTAGTAGTGGCAGCTATTTCTGCTGGATAGGGCCCTTAAGTGTTAGACTTTACTTACTAGTCATACTTTCATTCCAGGGATGCTAAGGTTTCCTAGCCTGATGCTGTTTTACCCACTGAAAGGGAACATGTCCAAGTGCAACTATAATGGAAAAAAGTTCTGTGTGGTCTCCAGCATGTGGCTTAAGCACTCAGTCTAAGACAGCTGAGTGTGGGTTGATTATTAATGCTGGGCTTGGGTATCGTAGAAAGTGACTATCATGCAAATATAAATGTTTATTAGGCATTATAGAGCCAGTACATAAACTAAGTTGAAATAATTAAATAAGAAGGCGGCGAGCGGGTGAAAGAAAACACCATCTGCTAACTCCCGATCAATCACTTATGAACAAACTGGAATATAATGAAAGCTATTGCATTCTGAACATGAATGGATCCTTCTGCTTGGCTTGTATTTTTTTTTCTTCAGTAAAAACAGTACATATGTTATTCACAGTAATTGCAAATAAGGACACAAACAAAAGCATGATAAAATCTCTGCTGGGCTGGATGAAATACCACATTTAGAACATTTCCTTTCATGTTTATCTATTTTACAGGCACTTTTAATAATACATACACGATCAGCAAATTCATTTAAACACTGAGAACTTGCTTCTTCTCCCACACCAATATGATTCTGTTGACTATGACAGAATTAACTCCAGCTTAACGCTGACATAATTTGACAGGAGATTCAGGGCCTAGACAGGGTCATTCCCAGTTGTTTACAGCTATTTTATAATATATTGATTTTACTAACTTTCTATTACTTGTAGTTTACATGTGGAATATATCCTAGGACTGAAATATTAATTGAACCTGTGGGTTTTCAAACATCAGTGATGAATATCTATTCCTGTTAATGGAGGATAAAAATAATGTGTGGTATACCTGAATGTCATACAGGATTTGAACGTGAGGAATTGCCAACTAGCAGCATCCAATAATGTACGTCAATGCAAGACCAACATTTATTCATTGTATAATCAATACTTGTACAGTTATACAGTCTGAAATCCTTTTATGGGACACATGTAACTGCACATTAGTAGAAAATACAATTTGCTGAAACATTTTAGTGGCAGAAAAATAGAAATCTGCTTCTCATTGTACATTCATGCCCTAATCATGTGCCTAAGGGTACATCTACACTGCTAAGAAAAACCTGTGGTGTCGAATCTCAGAACCTGGGTCAACTGACTCAGGATCATGGGGCTCAGGTTGTGAGGCAAAAACTAGCAGAGTAGATGTTTGGGCTCATTCTGGAGTCCAAACTTCGAAACCCAGCGAGGGGGGAGGGTCTTGGTGTCTGGGCACCAGTCCAAGCAGGAATGTCTACACTAGTATTTTTAGCCCCACAGCACCAAACTGGCAAGCACAAGTCAATTGACCTGGGCCCAGACTCAGTGCCATGGGTTTCTCTTTGTAGTGTAAACATACCCAAGTGTCTTCCGGGTGGGATTACACACATGTAAAATGAATGACGTGTGTAGGTGTTTTCAGGATAGAGGTCCCATTCAGTTGCCACAATGAAAGCAGGCTGGATTTGGGGGAACCTGTACAAAGGCTGTGACAACTTAGGTTGGGTGCTTTGAACAAGATTAGGATTCAAGGAAAACTGCATTGCTATTACAGTTCTGTAGCAACCAAGTTCATAATTGTTCTTCATTCAGAGGAGAATTCTTGTCATCAAAGCTCATCAAAAATAGAAAACTTGAATCATGTAAAAAAATTCCACTTTTCATTGCAATTTCATTTGGATTTTTGTTTCGTTTCGTTTCGGTTTTGGTTTTGGTTGGGTGGGTTTTGGACTGGTTTTTATTTTCAAACCATTAAAAAATTATTTTCACGTTTAGAAGCTGATTCTGCTCTTCACTTTCCTGGTTTTACCCTCATGAAGTTCCATTAATATCACCAGTAACTTCTGATTTATCCCCATTAAGTGAGGTGTATCAGCCCCTTATTCTGTGTTTTGGTGTTACAAAAAGCAAATTCCTCAGCCTTAAAAAAATATAATGCTTAAAATAATTACTTTCATTTTTAAGAGTAGATATGGAAGTTATAATACATAATACTAATTCCACAGGACTGCAGAATACTTATCTGACAATCTGATAGAAAATCCTGGAGGAAAAAAAGGGCTTGCGTATACCTCCCCCAAAACTTCTGCAGGAAGAGATTCTCTTGCCCACTGTGGTTAAAGAGAAAGATAAACCCAGGGGGAGGTACATTTTGTTTGGAAACTCTATATTTGATGACAAGCCACTAATTTTCATTTATTTGATTACTGTGATGAAGCATCATATGGTTCAGATTAAAAAAAGAAAACATTAGGTATGAGGGTGCATTTAGACCAGGCATTAATTAGAATTTAGAAAGTACTTGACTGGATTTAGAAAGTACTTGACTGGATATAAATATAAATGTATTTAATAAGCTTCCTGCTTTGCAGATGTTGTGCTCTCCTCCTTTGGCCTTATTTCAGTTGCTTCCCTTTAACTGTGAAAAAGCATTAGGCTGGAGACACTTTTGCTTTGGGATGCGCTATTAATGTTCTAAAGAGAATTACTTTTCAGCCAGTATTTCAGATGTTTATACAGTTATGCTTATAGAGATTAGAATGTCATTGCCGTCTATCTCAAACTGATTTTAGAGAAGGATTAAAGCAGGATGCGTGGATCCTTGGGATTCCAGTCCTACAGTGAAAGATGGCAAAGAGTCATGAGTGAATCAGACGCCAAGCAGCAGATGGGGTGCATCACCTACTGGACTGGACTAAACAAATTTGGCTACCTAATTTAGGAGGATGAGAACAATATTGTCTGACAGGAGCAGCCTAGACCAAGTGGAAGAATATTTCTGGGGAGACCTCACATTTTTAGTGAATCTACTCCCTATTTAGACTTAATCTGCTGGATACTGAGGTAAATACCTATAGCGGGGTGGACCCCCACTCCTGCCCAGAAGGATTAAAAACAGCCCTGGTAGGGGGCTGCAGCTGGAGAAAGCATCTTTTAGGCTGGGCTGATTGGGGGAAGTAGCTGCACCTGGGGCCACACCCCAAACAGACTCAGCTGGCCCTATAAAGGCAAAGAAGCCAGGGGTAGATAGGAGTCTATCTCTCTCTCTGTTTGTAAAGGGAGAAGGGTCTGGCTGCAGGGAGCTAGAGACAGAGTACTGGAGTGGAGCAAGGCTGGGGAAGCTCCAGCCTGGAAAGCCCCAGACTGTGGCCTAGCATTGGGCTAATAGGTACTGGAGATTGCAGAGGGCAGCCCAGGGGTAGGCCAAGGCAGCAGGTCCAAACCCTCCTTTCCAGTGATGAGTAGACTGATACTGCAGTCTGCCCCAGGGTGTCGTGGCTAGACAATGACTGGCAGTAGCCTGATACTGAGGCAAAATGGGACTAATTGGTGGGAGTTCTCTGGGGAGGGGAGACCCTAAGACTGAGGGGTTACTGCCAGGGGGCAGCACCTCAGGTAAAAGGGCACTGGGTCCAGGGAGAGACATGTGGCCAGAGGACAGGCAGATCATTGGCCTGCAGAGGGCACTCTGGAGGCTGGAATGAGCTATTTCCCAGAAGTTACCAGCAGGAGGTGCTGCAGGGGTGCATCTGCTCATCTACAATACCCATTATTGAAAAACTATGATCTGTTCTGCTTACAGAAACGTAGCCCTTTATATTTTCAGCATCAAATAGATTTCATCTATCTATTTTAGGATGTTCTGTGATAGCCTTGCAACATCCATTAAACTAAATGCAAGTACTGCAGCTAAAATCTTAGGTAAGTGTAGGAGAGTGAGCAAAGACTCACTGGCACACTGCTTCCTGCTGATCAGTCTGGGAATTAGCTCGATCTCCAGCCTTGGAGTTCCCCTTGCTGTCTGGTGTCCCGCCTGCCTCAGGCCCCGTGTCCCTCCTGGACCCTGGTGCCCCTTACTCTGGGGTTCTGCCCCACAGCAGTCACCACACACTAGGTCTCCCCTCTCAGGGGAGACCCCAATCCGCTATATCCACCTTGTCTCAGTGGCTACTGCCAGTCATCATCTAGTCCCCTCTCACTGGGGCAAACTGCAGTCTGTAATTGCCCCTCATCATTGGCAAGGGGTTTGGACCAGCTGCCTCTGCCTATTCCTGGCCTGCACCTCTGCAGCACCAGTACCTTCTTGGGCCTTATATAAGGCCTCAGCCTGAGGAGTTGCCAGGCTGGAGCTCCCTAGGTCCTCTTGCCTTTTCCCAGCCCTGCTCTGCTTCTGGTACCCTGAGCTCCCAGGCAGCCAGGTCCTCGATTAGCTCTTTTATCAGGGCCTGCTATGGCCTGATTAGGTGTGGCCACAGTTGTGGCTGCTTCCCCAATCAGCCTAGTCTTTTCCACTGGAGCGGGGTAACTGCCGCGCTACAGTAAGATTTTGGAAATGTGGCTCTTAGGCCCACATTCTAACCTGAAATGCTAGGTAGAGTAACTTGAAAGTACATGTTGATAATGCACATGGTGCAGGTCAGACTAGAGTCTAGTACTTGATTTTTTGTTACCATAAAAGCTGCTTTCCGCTTTGTAAACTGGTGGGGCTATTCCACCACATCTGAGGGAGGCCAGGCCTCCTCACACTTTGGGTCTGCAAGAGCCTTCTCCAAGCAAAGGGAAAGGGGGGAAATTAGTGGTTCTCAGTGAGCCCTGGCCTTCCAACGAGGTGGAGCCATAAACAACCTGGGCTCCAGTCTGCAACCCAGCAGAGCAGTAGTAGTTTGCTCACCCAGCCATTAAGCAGGGCAGAGAAGCAAACAGTCAAGGCTCTGGCCTGCAGTCAGGCAGAGCTGCAGCACCAAGCCCAGTCTCTGGGGTTCAGTTAGGGGTAAGTGAGGTGCACAGGCCTCCTGGCCTAAAGAGGGGGACTACTACCACTCCAGGGATGGAGTGGCAGGGGCGATGTTGTCCCACTCAACTCCACCACGTCCCAGCCCAGGGCCCTAACAGTGGTGGAATTGTCCTCCACTGGGTCAGCAGGGATTTGCCTGCAACACGCTGACCTTGTTCTAGGCCTGCTCTCAACCAGACTGTTGCCTAGATTCCCTGGGCTGCTTCCTACTCTCCCCCTTGGGTGTGCCTGTGTCCAGGGATTGTCCTCAGTTTCCCTGGGATACACCACCAAGGGTAGTGGTAGCAGCTCCACAGCATCGGGAGTGTCAGGACTCTCTGGAAGCACAGGCTGGTAACCAGGGCAGCAATAGTTCTCCTTGGCATCCCACTCTAGCAGCAGGGAAGAAGCATTTGTCTCCTTCAGCAGCTCCCTCCTAACTGAGCTACTGGGCCAGCCTTTTATACTTCAGTTTCCTGTCCTGCCCCTCTGCTTCCAGTGTGCAGGGCATGGTCCTCCTAGCTCTGCCCACCAGGCGGCTTGCGGCATTCCCTCCATGTCAAAGGAAGGCCACTCTTCTTGGCTACACACTTTACTTGATATCGGACTGCCATTAGGGACTAACAGATTATTGGAAGAATGCTTCAGAATGGATGCATCTGCACTCCAATAGGTAAAACTCTTCAATATTTTGAAATTCTGTCACTGGTGCAAATTTACTGACTACAGTGGAGTTATACCAGTGATGAATTTGAACCACTGCATGAAAGTTATAATGCATATTCTGTTGCAAACTAAAACCCCTGTTTGTTTAATGATCTGTCAGAAATCTGAAAGGGTTAGTCACTACCCAAGTCATACTCAGTTATTTGTTATAGGATTATTTTATCAGTTGGCATCGTGGCTAGCAGTCTTAACAGAGATGCCAAAGAATAAATGAACATGGCTGCCTTGTAACTAGAAGTAGTCTCTCTAGGTCAGTGTTGAGGCACACTAGGGGAAGTACACACTCTGTTGCATGAATAAATAAAGGATATCATTTCCATTTCTAGAACTATTGATTTGGCACTTTCACCCCTCTTATATATATATATGGCATTTCTGTCATGTTCCTCTCCATTTCCCACAAAATTCATATGCACATTCTCATTATTTCCCTTTTTAAACTACATGCATTTTGAGCATGAAAAGCAGTAGGGGGAAGAAACATATCTTAGGGTCTGGAGACAATTTCCCTTGCATATCATTTCAAGACACATTTCATGGGCTCTACCATTTGGCACTTGTACTATGAGGGCTAATTCAGAATATTCAGTGTCAACAAGGTTATTGTGATAAGAATAAAAAGCACAACTGGGCTTTCCTTTGATCTGCAGGACCCTGAGAGTTTATTATTGAAACCAAAGAGGAAGGAGCATTATTAACGAATTTTGTGTGGTTTTATCTGAAAAAAGTAGCTGAGAAAATAACTGCCTTTTCATGCAGTGTGGGGGAAATAAATGTGAGTTTCTGATAACAGTTGCTTGTTCAGAGGGATGTAGGTAACAATATTTTGTATTTTGTGGTTATTCTACAATCATTTCTGTAACAGAGACATACATGGGATGTCATAATTCTGCATCTTGCTTGACGTGACATTGTGTAATACTCTTGTTGGTCTAAATACACTTTGTGCCCTGAGTTTGTATTACTTGTATTCCTCTAATGCTCATCAGATCTTTATTTCATATTATGGTTATAGACCAGACATTTTCAGTGCAGAGCAACAATATTCTGAGAGAGCTTTCAGGAGCTCCTGGGAGAACTGTGTTTAAAAATCTGCCACCAAATTAAGACTAGTATCTACCCCAGTTTTCATTTTGAAATTGAAACTATGATCTCACACAATGAGCACAATTGGATTCTCTTTATAGTGTTGTTAGAAACTTCCATCCCTTCCATAACTATGAGAAAATAGCCATTTAGGCTCCTATTTATTCATATTGATCTGTTTACCCAGTTTGAAAATATAAATTCTTTTCCTAATTGCATGATCTTATTGAGGGCATAGCTCTCTTCATCCTCCAAACCCTTTCCACTGTCTTGCAGCTGTCTTATTGAGTCTTGTTTCTATTGGGGGGGGGGGTCAAGCACACTTTTGGGTATTGTAAAATAGTTAATAGATTATGGGGAAAACATATTTGTTTCAGTGTTTTTAAATGTCCCAGCTACAATGGACATAAAATACCCTGAAAGCAGAGGAACTGATGTGGTTCTGTTGCCTTGAAGCTGATGGCACTTACCACCACACAGGGTCATGTGGGAGTTTACACAAGAGGACTGCATCCCTTAAATCTTCGCCATTTGGAGCGATATTTTTCTGTCAGATTGTATCTGGCATCTCTCCGTTAAGCCACCCAACGGTACTACACACCCTTTTAAAGGGGTGTGTACAGAAATCTGAAAAGGAAGCAGAAATAAGATTGTGGTGCATCGTTCATGGTGGTTGTGGTCCTGGCGAGGCATATGGATCAGAGGTGAGGAAGAAGGTGTGTACAGTTAGATGTCTTAAGTCTTCCCAAAAAAAACCCCCCACCCCATATTTCAAAATAAATGTTTGCTCAGAATAGCCAGAGACTAAAAAAATGAACACATCCCAGGAGAATAGTGCTTGGTTACAGGAAGTTGCTTGTGAAACATCCAAGTGTCACCCTCACAATCAAGATATCATGAGCTATCATCCGCAAAAATGAGCCAGCAGGAGATTATCTGCCAGTTCTGTCTATGGGATTGTGTATCTCAGATCTATAATGGCTTACATGGGTGTATTCCATGAGTACGCAGCATGCAAGTCATTTCATGGCTTGATCCTGCTAGGTGCTGAGGATTGCCTGTAGGATGCAAAGTCTTCTCAGCATCTACTGTTGACTTAGCTTCCATAGGAGTTGATGGCACTCAGCACTTCAAAGGCTCAAGCTATAATAAAAACCACTGAAAATCATACGCTTAGGCAGAGGAATATTCAGGGAGAGTGCAGACACCATTTCAGTCCTTATGCCAATGTTAGTACCATCTAGACTGTTTGCTCTTGGTCTGAACCAAAAGTCCTGATGCTGGATTTCTAACATTCCACAAATGACTTAGATGGAACTGATAAAGACTTACGAATGCCTCTTGACCTAGCTGCTTGCCTCTGAGTCTTGAGAGAGAAGAAACTGTGTTAGAACAGTGAAAGAGAAAAGGTGGGTGAGGTAATTGGACCCAAATCCTGTTGGTGAAAGAGACAAGCTTTTGAGCTTCACACCCACAGAACAGCTCTGTGGTGCTTGAAAACATGTTTCTTTTACCAACAGAATTTGGTTTAATAAAAGATATCACCTCCCCCACCTTGACTCTCTCTCATAGCCTGGGACCAACCACAACAATATTGCTTAAAAGTCAGTTAAAAATAAAACCCATTCTTTTACACAAATGGTCCTTTCAGTTCTGCAGATATTCAGACTGTCACATACTTAATCATTTTCCATGATTCTAATGCCAGCTGTGTAGTCAATTTGCTGTTCTGTTTGACATAACTTGTGTTTTTAAAATAACTGGAATGACTACATAAACTACTCTGTTTTTATACATGGATGAAGATATAGCATCGGGAAGGGGAGAACATTTCAACAAGGCATGAAGAGATGCTAAATGTTGTTTTATGATACTACTAATGCATAAAGTGATCATATTGCTTTTAGACAATCTTGATCTCCAGCACACTTGAAAAGAAGTGGAAGACTTTAGTTGGAATAATGACACTGTTTAATGTTGCATGAGAGATTTAGCTGAACAGGATGACCTGCTGTGATCTCTGAACCCACAGGGAAGATAATTCTTAAGAGGATGTGTAAACAGACCCTGATCTGTACTTAATTAAAAGCTCAATAAGTCTGGGAACTTCTTGAAATATATTATCATGTAGCTATTTTTGTATTGTTAAGAGCATATTCTAGAGCAGCATATATGGTTGTACTGGTATTTTGAAACTGAAATGAATGACAATTATGTATTCACTTTACAAAGCAAACTAGTTATTAGAGATGAGCTATACACAGTTCCTACCTAGCACATGGATATAATATGTTCATGCATGTTTTGCCATTGGTTAGTAGTGTTCAGTCCATTTTTAATAGCCAAGAGACTTCTTATTGTATTTTAGTTTTTGGAAGAGGAGAAGTGACAGAGCTTTTAAGATTTCTCCCTATGGTCATTAGTTAATATAAATTACCATGTTATATACTTCAGCTTTAACAAATCCACCTCTGGCCAACAGCAAACAAAACCTAATTCTCTTTGCTCTGTGTGTGTGTGTGTGTACACACATCAATACTTTCTTTTTTGGCTTACTTTCTCTGACAATGAAGTAAATGGCAAAACTCTCCTTTGACTTTGATGGGGCCAATATTCCTCCTCTGGTTTCAATTAACTTGGTCAGTACCACTCACCCTCCACATGGAAGACTGAGAACAGGGGGATTGCTTACCAACACAGTCTGCTTCCATAAAGGTTTCCTCAAGTTCAATCCCTTTCAATCAGCCTTTTAAAAAAATTGCAGAAGAGAAAAGGTGCCTATAAAGACAACTTGAAAGTTAATTCAAATCTATTACCTCCCCCCACTTGGTATCCTGATAAAGAACAAGGCTCTATCAAAGACAATTCTCCTCTCAGGGTCATTCACAGATGAAAAATCTGTGGCACATATAGTGGATCAGCACTACCCTACCATTTTATGTGCACACACACACACAAGTGCTTCCCCAAAACAGAGCTTTATTCCTCCCAATATTTCTAAAAATGATTAGATTGAAACAATATTGAACTGATAGATTTATTTGAAATATTTTCCTCCTTTTAAATTGGTGATTAATCCCATTAACAGGGCTTCAGAAATTTGCTAGCCACTACTCTCCAGACCATTATGACATCTACTAGCCAGAGGAAGATAGTTAGTTATAAAAGATCCAAATGTGGGGGAGGTAGGGCCCCCATCAGTGAGGTCTAGGCGCAGTGCCCTGATGAGCAGCCCAGTGTCTCTGCTACAGATAAGGGAACTTAGAAAACAACTTGCAGATCAAGCACTTCTTTTGTGAAAAACTGCACACTTAATTACTGTGGATCAATGCCTTATGTGACAAACTAAAGTGGGTTTGAAATCAAAAGAATCACTACTGAAGTCACAGTGGTAGAAAAATTATTTCCCAAGTAATTTTAAGTTACTACAAACAGTGAGATATTCAAAAGGAAAGAATAAATATTGGTAAAACCATTTGATCCAGATTGCAAAGGCTCCAGAGGAATTTTCAGAAGGTTTCTATTTCAAACTTTGTGGTGTTAAAGGTTCATATAATGGTTTGATTTTCTAAAAGATGAGCCCCACTGCCCAGCCATAATGGAAATTCTTCTTCCATCAGACCTAGAGACCTGGATGAATATTCTTACATAAAAGAGAGCTGGAGTAAAACCACAAAAATTTGGAAGGGAGATTCAGGACAGTACATTTTTTAATCTGCCTAGATATCAAATTGCCGGTGTTACTTAAAATAAAAATGTCTAAGGATCAAATTCTGGCCTTTGTTAAGCCCATGTTGACTTCAGTGGGTATTAAATCTATGTTTTCAAGCATCCAAGTTGGTCCCAAAATTGTATCATACTTTGTATGTGATAGACAGATTTATTTAAACCCAGGGTAGAAAAAAAACAAAATATTTGAATGAACAGGCTACCAAACCAAAACACATCTAATTGGGAATTTCAAAATGTCTGAACCTCATGTGTGAATTAAGAAATGTTGCTGCTATTAATTACATCATTGTTATGAACTGTGAAAAGGGTGTAGTTAAATTTGCTGATCAGAATATTTACTTTTCCCTGTGTGTATTCAGATGAAGGGTTATACAGTAGTTCACGCAGTAAGCAGTTTGCCAGATTAACTTAAAAATACCTATTACATTGTTCTCATTGAGCCAGGGAAGTGATCAAGTTCTGATCACTGGAAATTTTCATGAATAAAAGATGCCTCATTTACATTCCTTGCTGTGTCTGTGCAGGAATTTGGTTGGTTGCCAACATCTTAATGTCTTGAAAAAGCTGTAGGTCATTTTACAGCTCAGCTCATGTTATCCAAATGTGATTTAATCTCTGTTTTTTAGGTTCACAACATGTGAAAAATAATGTAATTTTAATAACACATAATATATTGAATTTTTTCCCTGAAACCAGTGGTGACAATTAACAGGGCTGTGGGAGAGGAGGGCATTCACCCCACCCCTCACTCCAAAGTTTTTGCACATGCTCTAAATTCCATAGGCTACAGAGCTGGGGGGACGTGGTCCAACTGCTTTTAAGCAGTGGTCCCATACTAAATCGGTATAACTGCTGCTAGAGTGGTCCAGAGCATTGCCCTTTCTGCGCGCTTGTAATGCCACTCAGGTTTGACCAGGCCACCTCTCCATACAGGCCAGGCCAAATGTCAATGAGTGGCTTTGTGACTGAGTACACAGGGTCACAATATCATTCAAATTTGGTCTGACTGCCCCTCCATCCAATCTGAGGCACATAGGTAACCTGAGGTAACCTGGCACAGAGAGAGTCTGTTCCTGTACAGCAAAGTGCAGTGGATTCTGCTGAGAACTCAACTCCTGCAAGCCCAGGCCCCAGCCTACCTGTAAGACTGTTGTTTGCTGGCTGTCTGAGCCCCGCCTGGGCTATAGCCGGCCCCTTAAGACTGTCAGGGGATGGGCTGCCTGAGCCCCAGCAAGCCCAGTACTCAGTAAACAGAGACAAGCCTGGAGACAGGCTATCACAGCGCTCCAGGGACCTCCCTCCTCCAAGGTGAGTGAGGAAGCGTTACATTCTGGCAAATTGCTTTGCTTTGACAATGCATAAAGCAGATTGAGGGAACAGAAAAGTATTAAGTGTTTGTGTGCTGGGTGCCCTCCCTTCATGCTTGCCCTGTTCAGAATGAGTGTATGCAATAAACCCTCTAACCCTGTGTTCCTCACCATTGCTAGGTTCTTGTGCACCATGGGTGCTAGACTTCTGTCACCAAGACAGTGATTTCTTACCAGTGGCGTATTTCTGTGTACACACTGATTCCTGTATGTATGTTTCACAGTAATGTGTGGCTTTTGTCTCCCCAGAAATGACTGTGGAAGACCCACCCTGCACTGTAGCAAACCATCTGCAACACAAGAAAGCAGCCAAGATGCACTAGGGCGACCATGTTTGTGAGGTGATTCTGCACTCCCAAGCGGAGACACATGATAAAAATAAATGGAGAGAAACCTTGACACCGCACAATGATCTGATTCATGCCCACCCCCCCATTGCAGCAAGTGCAGAATCCTTTCCCATGCACTCCCCAAACTCCCACTGCACATTCTTTTAGGCTTGCTGCAATTTTTCCATTCCTCAACAATCTACACCCCCAGACAGCTTGTCAAATGACAGCGAGACTTATGATAAGGTGTGAGGTACAGGGACCCCCCCACTCTGTTCACCATCATCACTCAGGATGTATGTATGTGCATGTGGTGTTTTCTCTTTTTTTAAAAGCATGTAAATAAAATAATATAAAAGCAATTTTTTTTCCAAAAATAATCAAGCTTTATTTGTGTGTTCACATTTCTGTACTCATCACAGGTACATGTCAACTAGCACTTCATCTTCACTGAAATTACAGCCAGAACCACTTCCTTTTGCTGCTGTGCTTCCTTTTCCAAGCACAGCAGCAAAGTTTAATGATTTTCATTTTCAAACTTTTCCCTCAAGATCCTAACTGCCACACATTGTACCCCTTTAATAGCAGCCAGGCCTTCAGCCTCCACACTCCACATATGAGTAAACCTTTTGCCCTTCCCTCACAAATGTTATGTAAAGTACAGCAGGCCACAATAACCATGTGAATATTTTCCTCACTCATTTCCAGTCTACTGTACAAACATCTCCACTGTGCTTTCAAATGGACAAATGAACATTCGACAGCCATTCTGCACCTACTCAGCCTGTTGTTGAAACGTTCCTTATTGACATCTAGGTTCCCAGTGTATGGCTTCATGAGCCATGGAATCAATGGATAAGCTGGGTCTCCCAGGATCGCAATGGGTATTTCCATTTCCCCATTGGTAATCCACTGGTCTGGGAAGAAAGTCTTTGCTTGCAGCTTTCTGTACTGGCCCGTGTTTTTAAAGATGTGTGTGTCATGCACCTTTCTGGACCAATGTTGATATCAATGAAACACCCATGGTGATCCACTAGCTCCTGCAAAATCATGGAGAAGTACCCCTTACAATTTATGTACTTGGTGCCAAGGTAGGCCGGGGTAACAATAGGGATGTGCTTTCCATCTATCGTCCCACCACAGTTGGGGAAGCCCATTTCTGCAAAGCCATCCAAAATGTCACGCACATTACCAAGAGTCACGGTCTTGTGCAGTAGCATGCAATTAATGGCCTTGCACACTTGATTTACCACGGCACCAACAGTCGACCTCTTCACTCCAAACTGGTTCACAACCGACCGGTAGCTGTCTGGAGCCACCAGCTTCCACAATGCAATTGTCACATGCTTCTCTACACTGAGTGCAGCTCTCAGGCTGGTGTCCTTGCGACGCAGGGCTGCGGAAAGCTCAGCACCGTTCCATGAAGGTGGCTTTCCGCATCTGAAAGTTTTGAAGCCACTTTCATCATCCCAGCACTCTGAACTAGTTTCCCTAGCCCCAAAACGCCATGGCACTGTGCTCAGCTCCTCAGTTCATGCCAAAAGCAATCGAATGTTACTTGTTTCCATTTCAGGAAGTTCAGCAGGCATCTCTGACTGCAGCTGTCTTTGCAAGTTTAAGAACAGCTGCACTGCCACGTGTGATGTGCAAGTGACAGTTATCAGAGTAGTGCACAGCAGTGCAGGATACATTCCTGCTTGTAGATGTGGTGGGAAAAGCAGCCAGACAGCAAGAAGTGTTAAAAATGCCATGAAAGAAACAAGGAGGTAATGGGGCTGCTGGGATACGAAGCAATACATCACAGGACACTGAGCAGGGACCCAGAAAGCCTTGCGCTCACCCCCCTTCCCACAAGACCTATTGAGAGAGCCACACAGTGGGATAGCTGCCCTAGAGCGCTGCTCTCATTGGTGATGGAAGTGCTGCTAATGTTAACACTCTCTGATGCCTGGGGAATGAAGTGAGCACACAAACCAGCGCTTTACTTTCACCGGTGAAACTTACAGCACAAAACCTCTGCAAGTGTAGACATACCCTAAGAGCAGATCTACACTACTGCTTAAGCTGATCTAACCTACGTTACTCAGGGAGGTGAAAAAGACACCCCCTGAGTGACACAAGTTACAGCAACCTAAGCGGCGTTCACACCGGTGCTATGTCAGCAGGAGACGCTCTTCCACCAACATAGCTTCTGGCTCTTGCGGAGGTGGAGTAATTATGCTGACAGGAGACGCTTTCCCATCGTCATAGTGCATCTTCACCAGACGTGCTACAGCAGCACAGCTTCATCAGTACAGCTGTGCAGATGTAGCACTTCTATGGTGGACCTGCCCTGAGTGATTTTCACAAGTCTTTTGTTGTTGCTTATAATTTAAAAGGTATAATGAATCCCTCTCTGAACACAGCTTGCAAGTGAGTGAATTGATTAAGGAAATGTTATCAGTTGAACTGATTATAGATTACTAGCCATTTGCTCTTTCATGTGCTTCTATTTTTTTTTATTTTAGTAAATTTGGATGTTTAAGCAGATATTCTCAGTCACATATATAACCTCCCATCTACATCACAGAGAATAATGCTCATTGAGCAATAACACTGATCAATATAAAACCAAATTTGTTTCTATTGACATGCAATCAGCGGTTCCAACTTACCCCATTTGAAATTTGTTTAATTATAGCAGGAATAACTCTTACTCCTGCAAAAAGCACCATCAGATTGTTAATAACTACAAGTAATCAGGGCCTCAACTTAATCTAACAGTCAGAAAATCCAGAAGTACAGCATCACTTGATTGTAGTTCCATGGTTGGCCCTTGGGAAGCACTGACGCAAAGGAAAAGGGCTCATCTAATGGGGAGATATAACAGAGGTCTATAAAATCATGACTGGTGTGGAGAAAGTAAATAAGGACGTGTTATTTACTCCTTCTCATAAGACAAGAAGTAGAAGTCACCAAATCAAATTAATAGGCAGCAGATTTAAAACAAACAAAAGGAAGTATTTATTCACACAATGCACAGTCAACCTGTGGAACTCTTTGCCAGAGGATGTTGTGAAGGCCAAGGCTATAACAGGGTCTAAAAAAAAGAACTAGATAAATTCATGGAGGATAGGTCCATGATGAGCCCAGATGAGCAGGAGTGTAAAACCACTGAAGTATCCCTAGCCTATGTTTGCCAGAAGCTGGGAACGGGTGACAGGGGATGGATTACATGATGATTATCTATTCTGTTCACTCCCTCTAAAACACCTGGCATCGGCCACTGTTGGAAGACAGGATACTGGGCTAGATAGACCATTTGCCATACTGGGTGAGACCATTCTGATGTTCTTCTGTACTGAAGCACTAACACCACATCTTCTTGTAAGAGGGGTTGTTAAGTTGTTTGATTGGTTTTTTTTTTGGAATGTCTCCCAACCAACTACTGACTAGAGCTGCCCAGAAAATGGAATTTCCCTCCTGCAGAAAATATTTTATGAAAATGTTTTTTCTGAAATCAGGATGAAGTAAAAAATTCTTCATTTTTTATGGGAGTAAAAATTCTGAAAAATTCCATTTTGGCTTCCTCAGCAGCTGCCTCCCTCTGCTGTGCAATTCTCCAGGGAGCTGTCTGCTTGGGGAATCAGGAAAACCTGAAAGGCAGCTGTTCAGGGAGTTGGTCAGCCTAGGAAGATGCTGCATGGGAAACCAACCTGCCTGCCTGTTTGGTTTCTGCCAAAAATTTTGATGGAATCAACATATTTCCACAGAATGTTTAGATTTCATCAAATCAGAATTTTCTGGTGGAAAAGTGTTCAGTCCAAAAATTTTTTACTAGCTCTACTACCAACCTAGTCTAATGTTATTTCTTTTCAAAGATAAGATGTGATCACATCTCCAGGAAAGCACAAATAACAGGCTATCGGCCTTTTTCATACTTCTATTTTTTTTTCATTTTAATCATTGTATTGTTTTATCTAGTAAAGGAAACAGTGTACCACAATAAAATGGTTATCACGGAATGAGTAAATTGATACAAAATAGAAATAAAAGATAGGCACAATAGTGATTTGTCAACTAGTAAAAAGGCCAAACGCAAATATTATTTGTGAAAGGTGTTTGTGTTTCTTCTAAAAATGCCTGTATTTCAGACACAACAATATCGCTTGGGAACTAGCAGTCACAATACAGGTTAAATGAATAACATAGTAAATAGGGATATAAAATTAAATATATTAAAAATTGCCCACATACATGTCACTGTTGCTCTGGGGACTGCAATGACTGATGAGTGTTTTGCCTTTTTTTCACAATTTTTGCCTAGTTTCTTTTAATTTTCTTTCATGAATTTAATTTTACATATTAAACATGCACGTTTATGGTCTCTCTCTTTTTGTTTCTTAATCTGGCCACTGTTTTGCAGTGGACACTGAACTGTAGTACACAAATGAGGGAAAACTAGTCATTCATTGGCGAAAGAAAGACTTGATGAGTTCATTCAATGATATCCAATCAGCAGAGGATAAATTGCATTCTGAGCATCTCTGTTCATTTAATCCCTGTAAAATTCACATGCAAACCCAGTGGAGTGGCATGTTTTGCTTGTCTTATCCACAGAACCCTGTGGAAGGATCTATCCATCATCCAAAACCTCATACAATATGTAATGTGAGTAAACATGAACTGGATTCTTTAGGACCTTGGCCAACGATACAATGAGGTATAATGACATTTCTTCACATATAATTGTCCTGCATGTCTTACCACTTGTAATTTAACTTTTGGCAAAAGTAATGTGCAGTAAACTCTTTGCAGGTGGTAATAAATTAGTAAATACACAGATGATTCAGTGCCTCCATGTCCATCCATCCCTAGCACAGATGTTCTGCAGAAGATATAGAGACTGTTTTGCAAGCACTCAGCCTCTGAAGTGAATTAGCAGCATACTTGCCCTGAAAAATGGTAAGAGTGTCATTAGTGTTTGTTCCCTTGATTATTTACCATTTCTTTCCTCTCTCTCTTGCTCCCATAGTGCACAGCTGGGCCATGCTGCGGTCCACAACTCAGACCTATGATCATATGTTTCCTATTCCTCCACCAGTTTTTAATCTACAGCATGGTTATTTTCCTTAATAATCTCTTGTAGTGGTCTCTATTGAAAGCTTTTTAAAATCTAAGTAAATATAGCCACTGTGCCCTCAGTACCTTTTCTCATTAACAGAGTCATGATTTCCCCTGTAGAACTTGGGCTTATTTGGTCAATCAGGCTATACTCATCTGACTTAATTAGAATCACAAGCTCCTTCTCCAAACTCCCATGTGAGAAAGATCTTCTGTAGCTTCTTCTTAAAAATATCCCCTCTTTAGCCACTTTGTGAGCTTCAAGAACAGTAGCTGTTTTGGATCCTATATTGTATATCCTCATCAATCTCTTTGCTATTCATGCTAATAGTCTGTTCCTCAACACAGGCCTTTAATCTCAGACACCTCATTTGGAATCCAAGCAGAGTGAAAAGGACTGTCTGGTCTCTAGTATGACAGCTGAAAAAGGTTATATGTAATGAACTCTGATAGTTTCAGTGAAGCTGTCCATCTTTTAATTCAGATAATTCATCTTTCCCAGGTTGGCAGTAATTCAACAGCCTCAGTCCATATAAGCCCAGACTTTAAAATTCATGTGGCTCTTCAGTGTTTCAGAAGAGTGTATTATTAGGTTAAAGAGCAATGGAGACAAATATTTCAGTCTTTTCAGTGCAGTTGCCCTTTCACTGTCAGTTTTTTAAACTAAAACCATAAAAATGACAGATAATGCTCATAATTTGGTGACAAAGTGACCTCACAGCTTCAGCAGATCTTGCAGACAGTGATCTATTAATGGCACAGCTACTGATCAGCTATATTCCTGATCATATAAATGCTGCATAATGTAAAAATACATAGAACAATGTGGGTGCAGTCAAGAGTTTGCAAAGACTCTGTGGATTATTTTAATATATCTGTTCTCAGAGGACACCTTGATATGAGGCAGTAGTAGAAGAAAGAAATCTCATAATCTTGGTCCTTATCAAATAAATTTAGCAATTAATTCAACAGGGGAATGATCAGATCCAAATATTTAGACTGATTCAATTCGTCAGCATATTTATTAGGAGTGATTTTATTTGAATATGCCTCAACCAGTGTTTGCTGTGACCTAACAATACAAATGAAAAAAGCTAACCCACCAAAAGAATGACAAGTCTTCCTAAAAAACATCACAGCTAATACAATAAAGTTACAAACGGGCCAATAAAACTTGCCGCTGCAAAGGTTACACACTCGTAAAAACCTCAAGTGTACATGCTGACATCAGGAAACTGCATCCCACTGCCTGATTTGTAATGGTAAGTACTTTATTTTCCCTCACAAATGAGGCAGTTGAGTTCACAATTATCGGATTTGTGCATGTTTTACCAAATTTTAATGGGCTGAAAGTACATGGGCTAAATCCAGCCGTGGATAATGCAGCAAAGCTGCCATAGGAATCCTGCTAGCCCTGGGCAGGGCTCCACTGAGCGAGCTGAATAGATGTGTCACGGGGCACAGTTATTGGCTGTTCTGAACTGGAGCAACATGAGCCACAGACTAGGGCATTGCTGGTAGCAACATATGTGCTAGCAGCTGGGGGTTGAACACTGTATGCTAGCCAGCAGATCATAGCTTCTCAGGGACATTGTGCATCAGTCAGTGCATTAGCTGGCCCTCTTAGCTGGTGCTGTCTTGAGCATCATGGAGATACACTTCCCTGCTGCTTCTGTTACAGAAAGAGGCTTCCTAGATCCTCATCCATACCTTTCCACACCAGTAAAGTACAGGGAATGACGAACACCTATATAGCCTGATAGCTAGTAACTGATACAATGGGGATTATCAGATTAAGTGATGATTAAGTAGGATGAAAGCTTTTGAATCATTACTACCTGAGTGTTTCTAGTTCTGGGGAATGGTAAAATGTCATTGTGCAGGTAGTGTTAGAGACTTAACTGTGAATTCCCTGAAACATTTTTAAATTATAACCAGCAATTAATGTTGTTAAAAGACAATATGTTCTCAGTCTTATTTCTATTTTAAAAGATTTCTTTTTTAAGGAGATAGCAGCCTTTTTAAGTCCATATAGCTCTAAACAGCTGGGCTGCGTCTATCTGTATCTTGCTACTAGTGATAGTTTATATTTGTATTCCTGTAGCAAGTAGTGGCCTCAGCCAAGATCTGGACCCCTTTGGGCTAGGTGCTAATGCAAGAGGCAGTCCCCCATGGGGAGAGCTTGCCATCTAAACAGACAAGGCAGAGATGGGTGATTTTATTATCCTTATTATATATCTGAGGAATTGAAGCACAGAGCAATTAAATGACTTGCCCACAGGTAGAGTGGGAACTCGAACCCAGATTGCCTTCATCCCAATCCAGTTCTTTTACCACAAGAATATCCTCTTCTGTATCCATTTCCTGACCTTCAGTGGTGGCACAGTTGGGTTCTGCTAACACAACACTGGCTAATACTTCTGCAACTCTATGCACACCTCCACATGCCTTTTTGTGCATTATCACCTGCATATACAGACCATAGAATTTTCACATGAAAAACTTCTGTGTTCAAATGCACTTAGTCTGGGCAAGTTCCATCACTCGCATTCTCAAGTTTTGAAATCTATTTATCTGTGCATATTGGTGATAGTTCAAAGTGTATGCACGTACACAAGAGGAAGCTGCCTTTTAAAAATCAGGTCCTACAACTTCAGTGAAATGCTTTTCTCAGTGAAGGTGAAATTCACCACGTCAAGGACCAGAACAATGCCTACATGCCCCAGAAGTCTAAATTAAGAACTCAAAATAGGGCTTATATAGTGCATAGACCTTAAGCTGGCCCTCTGCACAGGGGCAGATTTCACCCTCTGCACTGAACTGTCCTATGGAAATATTACCAGTGGAGCTTGTAATTACCAACATAGCCACAGACCATGTGATTCTGACAAGCATCTTGATGCAGTGCTGTGAAGGAAGTGAAGAGATTCTGTTTTCATCTGTCTTCTGGTGGTGTGGTAGGAAGGGAAGAGGCAGCTGTCCAATGCCAGAACAAAATTTCAAGGTAGTAGCTCTTGTATCCATGATCTGGAGGGAGGAGATCGTGAGTCAGTGCAGCACTGGGAAGACACTATGAATGTCACGTAAATGTCACCATAAATAATCCATTAATATTAGGGAGTAATCACTGTGATAAATTTACAAAATTTACATTTTGAAGGATTTCTTTGGGAAAAACATACTTCAAAAAAAAAAAAAGGTAATTCATTAGTGCAAAACATAAAACCACTGCTGTGCCCAGGATACATTTCCATGGTAAATTTTCAGACTGGTGAAATAAAAGTTCCCATCCTCACTCTCATAATTCCAAACTCTGTCCATGGTCAGCAAAGGAAATAAGGTTTGGTAGGTTAAGCTGGAGAATCAGAACTTCCAGAGACTGAATACAGTTCTGCTTGCACCACTGGAAAGTGATTTTTTAATACCTGGATGTCCTCGCACAAATTTCAAGATTTTTTTTTAACAGTATAAGGCTAATGTACGACATTGCCAAACCTAATGTGGGTACATAGGGCTAGATCATGGTTTTACAATTCACAGTAAATATGGGAAGCATGCTGTTGCACTGCCTAAAGAATATCCCGGGAAGAGGACTGTGACTTTTGGAACCAGTGTCTCCTTTTCAGTATTCTTGCTGCTTTGGGGACAGAGAACACTGCACTGTGTATGATCCCCAGCACACCAGCTTAGCTGTGCCCACAGCCACTCCATCATACTCACCTACCTGGGAAGGGAATGTAGTATCTCTGCTGAACTCCTTTGTCACCCACACTGGTACCATGATGCAAAGCACCCCCTTACACTGCTGTGCTAGCCAACTCACAGTTTGTCCTGTATTGAGAAACCATTTTCTCAGATCTAAGGTAGAGTTCAGGTTGCTGTAGGAACTTTAACTCTGATTTTCCTGGTTTTTGAGGGTGTAAGCTGGTCCCATAATCTTTTACTGATAGCACACCTGGAGTAGAATCCATTGACATGTCCCTTGATAAATGTTTCCCTGCTCAACTGGGATGATCACCAGGGACCAGATCTGGTGCACTACATTGCAGTGATACCTACGCAAGGGATAAATGCCACACCAGGTTCTGCTTGCAGCCTGTACACTAGAATTTGCAGATGTAAACTGCTACTCTCCAGCAGAGGTTTCCTGCTGGGTACCTCTTTGTTCATGGCTTCTATATGCTATGATGTCTGATAAATTATTTGATCATAAGTTAATGCATTTATAACATGTTAATACCTTGTATGATACTAACACTGTTCATGAAATAAAGTGAATACTTCCCAGCTCAATGTATTCTTATCTGAATCTCTGTCATATTTCTATTTTCATGACAGTATGCCAATGAAGGGGATTTCTATAGCAGTAACAACTGTATAGGGTGTAATATGTTGATGCTAAAGCCACATGTACTTAATGTGCCAGACTGGCTATAGAATCATATCCAAATAGATTTGCATAGTATCATTATACTGTGTAGAAGGAACTGATCTGAGAAAACCTGACAGTCTGTATCAATATGATCATGCTCTTAAGGAAGAGTGAGGGAGTTTGCTTGGAACAGCTTTTTCAAAACATTGCATCAAGGCCCATTTCTTGGGACCTTATAAGAAGCTCATTGAAGACAATGGCAAAATTCCCTTTGTCTTCACTGGTCTTTGGTTCGCTCCTTGAGATGGCAGGTGCACAGACACAGCTGTGTGGAGGCCCAAGATTGGAGGATATCTCAGGTATTTCAGAGCGGAACTGAGATTCAAGGGAAAAAAATATGCATATGAAGCTTGCAAAGGCCTGATCTTACTGTGCCTACCTCTGTTCAGTGAAATCAATCCCTTGTTTCACATCAGCCAAATTTGTCCCATATTAGGAAGACAGTAATAATAAATAATTAGCATTTATGTCACACTTGTCATCTTCAAAGCATCTTCCAAACATTCACTAATTAATTCTCACAATGCTCCTGTGAGTTAGAGATATTTATCCCAGTATTACAGGTTTCATTATGGACTCACAATCCACAAAAACACTCCTACCAAAACTGTACAAGTGTTTACTGTCCACCAGTACAACTGTGAAATAATCATTGGGTGTCTTAGGAACAATCCTGTCCTGGTAATTTTTGCATTCTTTAAAAAACACATACATCTCTACCTTGATATAACACTGTTCTTGGAAGCCAAAAAATCTTACCGCGTTATAGGTGAAACCACATTATATCAAACTTGATTTGATCCGCTGGAGCACGCAGCCCTCCTCCCACCCTGGAGCGCTGCTTTACCACGTTATATCCGAATTCGTGTTATATCAGGTGGCATTATATCGGGGTAGAGGTGTACTTACCTGCTGAAAACTAATGAATTAAATAAGGCATACAATAACACTACAGGAGTCTTCAGCATTGTAGTAAACATAAAATACAATTAAATACATTAATTTAAAGCAAAAAAGCACAATTCTTTAATATTTTATTTATTTTATATACAAAATGTTGATAGTGTTTTCGGCAATCAACATGATCTCGTACGTGAATCTGAGATGGTTTAATTGCTCTCTGTTGACGCTGGTTCCACCCTTCCAGTTCATCTGCCTCATTACCATTTCAAGGTAGGCTGTGAAGAGTTTCAGGGACACCATGTCACCTTGCTTCACATGTTTTTTACCGAGATGTGAAGGGCCATGTCAAACACAGTCATGTCCATAGTGCAGTCAGAGTTTGCTGCCGGTAATGTTGTATGGCAGCAAAACATAGGCGCTGATTAAGATAGAGGAGCAAGAACTGTTTGTCACAGAGAGGGCGATGGGAAGAAGAATTCTGGGGATTTCAATCCATGACTGAGTCCCCAGTGAAGTGATCAGACAGCAGACTGGAATGCAGGACGTCATAGTTGAAAGCAGGTACAGTAAAATGTGATGGGCCAGTCATATAGTTAGGCTCACTAACAATCAATGGATTGCAGCTGTCACAGAGTGGTACCCACAAGGACTGAAAATCACTCAGCCGACTCCAAAGAGATGGGAAGATTTTACTGTGAAAAGACATGGATGTACATGGAGAGGGAAGGCTAGGATAAGAGGAGAGAATACGTGTTGTGACTGTGGGGGAAGTGGGGCAATTTGCCCCAGGCCCTGGGCCCCACAAGGGCCCCCATCAGAATATAGTATTCTGTAGCATTGCAAGTTTTTTTACGGAAGGGGCCCCCAAAATTGCTTTGCCCCAGTTTCCTCTGAACCCTCTGAGCGGCCCTGCTGAGGGCTGATGGACCGATCGATCAAGGTGATCTACAAAATTTTGTTTTACTTGTTAACTATTGCTATGGTATCAAAAGTATCTATTAAGTCATTGATATTTGTCCAATGAGTACTTGAAGCATAAATGCAGTGGTCCTCAGCGACACTAAAGGAGCCATATTTCTTGAGGGAGTGAAAAGGATATAGAAAATGTTGCTTGTAATGTCTTTTATACCTCATTTTATGTTCATGTTGTGCAAAAGGAATCTGCTGATATGAAAAAAAAGGAAATGTTAATAAATTCTTCTCTTGCCTCAAAACATTTGCCACTTACAAAAGTACAGAATTTCCAAATCTTTCAGGTTAACAACACGAGATGTGAGGATACGATAGAATTAGCACAGAGAACTATAACTGCAGGGAACTGCCAGCTATGTCGATTTATACCAGCCAAAGACTTGGAGTGTATCCTCTCTGTGGTTTATATACCTTTTCCAGCTCTTGCAGCCTTTCAAGGGGGCAGCTATGCATTTTCCAAATATAAAAGAATAGGTGGAGAAACTAGTTAATGCAGCGTCAGCTTTGCTTAGCACCTTCATTCTTAGTACTTCAGTCTAGTTTTGAATTAAAAAAGAAAAACAAAATGAAAATTTTGTTGCTGTTGTTTACTATTGTTTCTGAAGTGTTAAGGCGACGAGTTTTAAGTTCTGCAAAAAAATTTGTCCTAGAAAAGCAAAATTATTGTTCCTTGATGGGAAAACTATTAAATTCAATATTTTAAGCATAAATGACTCTTCCAATAAATGAAAAAAAAAGCTTGTTTGATGAAAATGTGTTTCCTTTGCATTGTATTTCTAGAGGCAGTTCATGAACTATTCATGTGAATGGCTATTTTGCATGTATTACCTGAACATAAGACTACATACTGATATTTTATCAGCTAAAACAATAGCTGTACTGACTTTCTACTCCATACTTAAGCAGCATGTGGAGTACAGACACTGCATGCCCAGGTAGCACAACTGTAAATAGTACTGCAGACTGGAAGACACTGATTAGGCAAATAGAGTAGAGCAGAGTGCCCTACATGCCTGAACCCTAGGATATATATCCTATTCGGTTCTTTACCTGACCAAGCAGTGCCTCTCATGTCTATACTGCTATTTTTAGCTGTGTAGTGTCCCGCTGCCTCCTTGCTGCTGGAGCCTCTCACTGTGGTGGATAGCTACACTTACCCTATGCACCACGGCAAGAGTAGGCAAGTGTAGACAATGTTTGGGCTTGTCTACACTTACAGGGGGATTGACAAGCAGCGATTGATGCATTGGTGGTCGATTTAGCGATTTAATGGGTGAAGACCCATTAAATTGACCACAGATCTCTCTCCTGTTGACTCCTGTACTCCACTGGATTGAGAAGAGTAAGAGGAGTCAACGGGAGAGCGTGTCCCATCAACATCACGTAGTGTAAACCCTGCGGTAAGTAGGTCTAAGCTACATCTATTAGAGTTATGCTATTCTCGTAACTCCAATTGCATAGCTTAGATCAAATTTCCCCTGTAGTGTAGACAAGGCCCAAGTTAATAGCCCATTCTTTGTGTCCATACAGGGGAGTAAGCAGGTTTAAGTATGCCTCTTCCCTCCCTCCATCCAGGGCACAAGGTGGTTGGGAAAGCAGCTACTCCCCTGTTCTGCAGGGGAGTAGAAAGTGAGTGGTCAGCAATCTGCATCAGATGAAGGGTTGATGCAGATTACTTCCCCTGGAGCAAGCACTTGGTCTGTTCCTTGACAACACAACTGTGCACTGACCGTTATTTTAAACAGATTGTATCCTTGCAATGTAGTCCAGAGAGTCCAAGGACTAAAAAACAAATCCTGAATCCTAGCTACCGGTTCAAGGGGCTATCTCCAAGCATCTGCATAGCCAAGTCCTACACAAAATCAAACAGCCCTGTGGAAACTGATGACCTGCTGTGGACAGGATGGAAATGAGTGGAGACCGCAAACAAGGGTGGCCTTCAATCTCCTAATCAACCTATCTTTCTGTAACTCAGACAAAATCATTTCTTCTACTGGTGATCCTGGAAGGTTGTATCTCCCTAATACCGTTCCTTAGCACCCCAATTACCATAGATGAGTCATGGTCTTCAATTTATAAGGCTGAGGAGTTTAGCAGTCACATGGATGTTATGAAGCTGACTGTGACAGAAGGATTCCCCACCCAGGGCCCCAACAGTATTCAGTGGCTATGCAGCAGAGCAGCTGTGACCATTTCTGGGATGTGGACCCAGGCTGAGATTTGGATCTCAGAATTTTTCAAGATGTTACATGGCCTCTTATTTTTTAAATTTAAACCTGTAAAGTCTGATACTAGAGATACTGCTGTAAAGCAAAGACTATAGTTTGTACCTGTATCCAGAATTCCCAAAGTTGTAGGCTACTGAGATTCAGTGATTTGTTTTGGGCCCCTCCCCAGCCAGAATTAGGTGAAAGCATGAATTTTACATAATTTTGATGTAAAACAATACAATTATCCCAGGTTCATTTGAAAAGAATCTCATTTTTTTTTTCAAATGCTCAGCAAAGTTTTTGGTGAACCTAGTCTTGAGTTTCAGGTTTCAGAATCAGGTAGCATAGAACAGTAGAATAATGGAAATGTAGGGATGGAAAGGTACCTTGAGAGGTCATTTAGTCCAGCCCCCTGTGTTGAGGCAGGAACAAGTATACCCAGACCATCCCTGACAGGTGTTTGACTTGCCTCTTCTTAAAAATCTCCTGTGATGGAGATTCCACAACCTCCCTTGGAAGTCTATTCCAGTGCTTAATTCTCCTTATAGTTAGAAAGTTTTTCCTAATATCTTACCTAAATCTCCCTTGCTGCAGATTGAGTCCTTTATTGCTTGTCCTGCCTTCAGTGGACATGGAGAACGATTGATCACTGTTTTCATAAGACCTCTTAACAGATGTAAAGATTGGTATCAGGTTCCTACTCAGTCATCTTTTCTTAAGACTAAACATGCCCAGGATTTTTCCTCATAGGTCATGTTTTTTAAACCTTTTAGCATTTGTGTTGCTCTCCTCTGAACTCTCTCCAATTTGTCCACATCTGTCCTGAAGTGTGGTTCCCAAAATTGGACATAGTACTCCAGCTGAGGCCTGAACAGCAGAACAATTACCTCTGTGTCTTACATATGACTTTTCTGTTAATACACCCTGATGCAATACGACTGAACCATTATTGATTCATATTCAATTTGTAATACACTACAATCCCTGATCCCTTTGTGTTTAGCTGTGACACCATGAGTTTCTCTCCTAGACCTGAAGAAGAGCTCTGTATAGCTAGAAAGCTTGTCTCTATCCTCAACAGAGGTTGGTCCTATAAAAGATATTACCTCACCCACCTTGTCTTATTAAAATAAGAATGTATCATGTTTACAGCTTCTACCCTAGACCCTAAGGCCAGTAACCCTGTCAAAGAAGGAAATGAGTTTGGTTTGCCATGATTTTTTCTAGAAAAATCCATGCTAGCTATTACTTATAATCCTATTATCCTCTATATTTTTACAAATTCATTATTTCATAATTTGTTCCAGTCTCTTTCCAGATATTGAGGTTAGACTGATTGGTCTATAATTCCTCTTTCCCTCCCTTTCTAAAGGTAGATATTATGTTTGCAATCCTCTCCTCTGGGAACTCAATCAACCTCCTTGAGTTCTCAAAAATGATCACTAACGTTTCAAAGTTTGTTCAGCTAATTCAAATACCCTAAAGTGACTTTCATCAGACACCACCAACTTGAATACATCTAATGTATGTAACTTGTTCTGTCCCTATTTTGGCTTGTGTTTCTTCCTCCTTCTCATTAATATTAATTGTGTTAAACATTTGGTGACAATTTACCTTTTTAGTGAAGTCTGAAGCCAAATAGGCATTAAACACCTTAGCCTTCTTGATGTCTTCGGTTATTAGCTCTCCTTTCCTGCTAAGTAGAAGACCCATGCTTTCCTTTGTCTTCCTCTTGCTCCTAATGGTCTTATAGAATCTCGTCTTATTTCCTTTTATGTGCCTTGCTAGTTATAATCATCGACCTAACGAGGTAGAAGGTTAAAAACATGTGGAGACAAATATATCCTCTCAATGCACACCAAAGAAAATTAAAAATAAATCCTAATTTGCTGTGTTATCTAGACTGTGGACCAATTCATACAGATGTTTGTAAAATGAGAAAAATCTATTCTCTGTGGGAAGATCCATATTTTGCAAATTGTGGGGAAACTATTGTCCAAGTGCATTGTAAGCTAAATTACTTAAATAGTGACACTTTCATTGCTGAAGTACAATTTGCAAATCCCAGCTATAAACAAGGCCCTCTGAGAGTTACCCCTTTTACATTATAGTGATACAATGTCAAATCATGAATAGAAAGCTTAATAAATCCCTTTGTGTATACATTGTATTAGACAACTCAACATTAGCCTATTAGTTTTTCTTTTAAAATAACAGCATAAGCATTAATTTTGCAATCTGATAATACAGCTCTGTAGAGAAAAATATTTTCTTCTAACATTTATTTAAGTTTTTTAATAAATTTGCTTTCACTGTGTTCTGTGTTTGTTTTTTGTGTTTGTTTTCTGCAAAAATTTTAGTAAATGAGTTTACTGATAATAAAGTTCATGGAAACAAATGACTTTTACGCAAATATTGTTGAATATTCACTGAATGCAAAATTTAAATTTGGTATTCCAAAGTATTCATACCAGAAACCTGATCCTAAGAATTAAATTCATCCTGTCAATGAACATGAACATATCATATGATCTGTGTGTCCAGTCAAAGCAACTCAGTTTTGACATTTGAACACTTGCAATGGATTTTATGAATAATTTCAAATAAGTAATTAATTTAAAAATAAACATTCTGTTTGCAAGCAACTCACTAACAGAAAAAGAGTTATTATACACAGAATTAATTATTCTCCCAGCTCTACTCATATGTCACTCTGTATCTGATGATATCTGGCTTTTTTCCTCAATAGCAATGCTAATTTATTGACTATTGTTAGATTTTACCAACAACACACAAGTTAATCATCACTGTTAGGTTGCAAGGCCTCGTTTCTAGGTTTGGAATGAGGCTTGCAGGCAATGCACTACCAAAAAGGGCTCCAGGTTTGAGAGACAGATCTTGGTCCTTTTGTTCTTGGTAGAGATTTTCTGAGAGGGCTGGAAATGCAGAATATTCACCCTCTGGGGAAAGCGAGTGGCTTGTGCTTTGCCATTTCTCCAGCCAAGGAACAGCAATGGTAGATTTTAGATGGAGTCATATCCAGGCTTCGCTAATTTTAAGACGGGAAGTGGGGGATTCTTTGGGCTGCAAGTGGTTCAGAGAACACTCGGAGGGTTAGAAAAGAATAAATAATAAAATCATTGTTGCACATAGATACAATACAATTCTGAGCACTTGTCCCTAGATAAGTAACTACAGTGCGAACGACTCTCCAACTTCACAAAACATATCTAAAGACAGACTCACTAACACCTGCTCCTTGTCAATTTCTATTAATGGATGGTTCCTATTTTTTTTTATTATATTAACAACTGTTTTTTTTCCATAGAGACTGTCAAAAATTGCCAATGCCTACTATATTTCAAGTCATCATGGCGGGGTATTGGGAAAAGTTTTCAATTAGCAATAATCGCGCCTCGGATTAACCTCATTGGCTACGATACTGCCACTGCTGAAACTTTTCTAAACAGTAACATAAAATTGTAGTTTTATGGTTTGTTGATCCATTTCCTGCTAGACCTTCTATCTCCCATACTCAAGCAAACACTTCTTTTGCCGTTAGCACCAACAGACAATTATGTCTGCTATCTTGCAATATATGTAATGTAGTTCAAACTAGACTTGGATGAAAAGAACAATGTTAGAGGTTTAAAAATGTGTCTGAAGTTTAAAATAAGCCTTTCCTAATAGTTGCCTAACAGTAATGAGTCAATAAGGAGGATCAAAAGCTAGAGAGCACAATTCTCTGAGGCTATTAGGCGCTTTTATCTGACACTTGATAATTTACTCTAAAGGAACACCACTGGTTATTTTAATCATTGGTTAGATGATCACTTTTCCCTAAAGTACTGATTAAGAATAGCAAATCTTACTCTGTATGTCTGTGACCGTTGAAGGAGTTCTTGTCTGATGCTGCAGTTTTTAGTCTGTACTGTAATATGTATATTGATTTAAATGGGACTACTCATGTTTTTAAACTTAGACATGTGTTTAAGTAACCGAATGAACTAGAGTCTCAGTAGCTTAGAAAATCTCAGCCTTAGTGTGCACTTCATACCCCATACACTGAAGTTGATGGGAGTTTTGCCACTGACTTTAATGGGACCAGGATTTCACCCCCTTGCATTTATCTCTTTCTTTCAGGATTTAATCTAAGAGAAGTTTATTGTTAATGTAAAACATTTTTTAAATAATTTTTTGTTAAAAAAACAAAAGGAATAATAATTTAACATTGAGAAGAAACAGGATTTTGGCTGAAGGCAACCGTGGAACAGCTCTGATATGGCAATGTTAGCCACATTATTCTTTTATGGTGTTTCCCCCCATGCTGTTCTGCTTATTAAGTACTTATTTACAGCTCAGTAAAAATATCAGCTGTGGACATTATGAGCAGAATGTGAAAGAGCAATTTTTTCATATAACATGATTCATTTGGTATAGAACAAAAATATACACACTTGCCCAATCTTCACTTCCACCTGCCACATGTTTCCATACAACGAATGTACAAACCACCTATTACATTTTTATCATCTTTTTTAAGAGGTTGAAAGATATGAATAGTTCTGGAATGTGGCAATGGGAAATGAGGTTTCTCACACCGGTTTGGAAGCAGTCTGGGTCATTAGTGACTAAAACTTATCATCTGACATCTGCTCAGTTGTCTATATGAAATAATGTGGAGGTCTCTTAGTTAAGCTCCTTGTGAATAAGCAACTCCATTGCATAAACTATTATGACAGTTGGAACCACTACGGCAGTCATTGCAGAGATGCTAAGGACAGTGAAGGCAAGGGGAAGAGACTATCCTCCCATACCAGAAGATGGGTCCCATACATCAAGGGTTTGGCAGAGCAATATGGGGAAGGTTGACTGTATTGGATTAGTTCAGTGTATAAATAACAAACAACTCTTAGATCCACGAGTGTTACATTTACTTATGTAAAAACTGCAAATCACTTCTAAGCTAGATAGTTCAAATCCATGTAAAAATACTACATATAGCTCTCTATCATCTGAATAAATATTTCTCTCCGAATAAAATAAAATAAACCTTTTCTTGCTACTTCACAATAATGGTAAATACCAAGAATTAGTCCCTCACTAATTAGTATAACATCATGAACATTTATCCCCTCTCTCTCTCTCTCTATATATAGGTATAAAAATTGCTAGACATTGTCTGAACTCTGTGGAGGATAAAAAGATGGGATGCAGAATAAACACCCTGTCAGTAGCTATACTTGTTGTCAACAATTGAACAAGAAAACTAGTAACTAATCAGTTTTTCACTCTAAATGCTGAGGCTACTTGTGACGTTGCACTCCATATGTTTTATGGAAATATGCTTATGAGTGTGAATATGATGTAACTGGAATATGCTTTAGGCAAAGGTCTCTTGTAAGTTATCATAACAAAGGTTAAAAACTATTGAATATATTCCTCCTATTTGTATGTATGTATCATTCTTCTATCTGAAGCTAGAAATATGAAGTAAAACTCTGAGGTCCTATTGTAATTATGCAAAATGTGGGCCATTCATGGTGGCTTAGAATCTTGATGGCTGCCATTGACTGGGACAATTGTTTGTAAATGGTTTATTTACCTGCAAACATTCCGGTGTATCTGTGGGTCAACCCAGGAAGAATGGAAACTGGGGGGGGAGGGAGGGTGTCTTACAGTGACATGTAACCATGTCACATGCTACTGGAACATATCTCAATCCCTGTACTTTTCCATTGATGAGGCAGGGATGGGGACAAGCACAGACAGAAGATTCCCACCTTGTGCCAAAGCTATAAAAGGGGGTAGAGCAGGACAAATTGGCCGCCAGTCATGAGAAAACCCCTGCTTACCACCTGAGATGTCTTCTGGAACTAACAAGGACTGTACCGGGGAAAGGATTGGGCCCAGACTAGGAAGGAGTCTAGTCTGTGAAAGAAGCTTATTGGAACATCTCTGAGGGTGAGATATTACCTGTAATCAGTTTCTTAATGTATTAGGCTTAGACTTATATGTTTTGTTTTATTTTGATTTGTAACTTATTTTGTTTTGGCTATTATTTCTTGAAATCACTTAAATCCTACTTTTGAAATAAAAGTGATTTTATTAAGTATATTAATAAACCCAAAGCAAGTGATTAATACCTGTGCGAGCAAACAGCTATACATCTCTCTCTATCAGTAATATAGAGGGTGAACAATTTACAAATTTACCCTGTATTAGCTTTATATAGAGTAAAATGGGTTTATTTGGAGTTTGGATCCCATTGGGAACTGGGTGTCTGGGTGCTGGAGACAGGTGACCTGCTGAGCTGTTTTCAGCAAAATCTGCAGCTTTGGAGGTGTGGCTCAGACCCTGGGTCTGTGTTGCAGCAGGCTAGTGTGTCTGGCTCAACAAGACAGAGTTCTGGAGTCCCAAGCTGGCAAGAAAAATGGGCTCAGAGGTAATTTTAGCACATCAGGCAACAGTCCCAAGGGGGTCTCTGTGACCGATCCTGTCACACTACTGAAGTAAGAAAGAACCTTTTACTAGATTTGGACAACAATAGCATATCCATATCTCCAGACAGTAACTTCTAAATCTTGAATCAGAAGTCTGATGAAGCTGAGGCAAAAAATATGCAAAAGTATCAAGCCAGGACTGTGGATATATAATACACAAAATCGAGTCTATAAACTGTAAAAACTAAATTGTAAATAAAGCCACTATAATCTGAGACAGTAGTATGTTTAGTAGCTAACTGCCACTTATAATTTTTGCTGTTAGTGGTAAACCATATGTTATTTCTCAAACAATTTATGGTTTTGCAATGGCTTTCCCGGTGGGGAAAAGGGCATCCGTTATACAAATACAGTGAACTCAGATTTAGGCTCAGATAAATTATTCTTTTGTACTATAAGTAATATAATCTGCTGGGAGAGCCAGATTCCATCTTTTAAACCTCCACTCTTCTAAAAAATATAGCTGTAAGTTACCATCATTCTAAGACAGGAAAAGTATAATCATCACCCAAATTATAAAGTTAATCAATTTAATGTATGCCCCATGTAAACAGCAGTGAAGTCTTATTAACACGTGCTCCCTAGCTAAGAATTTATAGTTATTTTAGCTATTGGCATGGCTGAACATACAACTATCTTACGTCAGTGTCTTCATGCCAAATAACAGAATTTATCAGCAAACAACTAATTTCAAATTATGTCACAATTATAATTTACGTAATCACTTGTCACAATGACAACTCTGACATTTTAGTACATTTGTTGCTGCAAGCAAAGAGCATGGCTTTATAAGATCGTGTACTTTGTGTTATTATTATTTCTTAATTGTACATCACTAGATATTCATTATACACTGGGCCAAGACAAATGTTTGTTATTTGTAAAGAGAATTTTTTTCCCAGTAAGGCCCAAATCATGGCCAGGCACATGTGGCAGTGCAGTGGAGGCGGGATGGGGTAAAGGGTTGTGCAAATACCCTTGACTTCCTGGCTAAATGGCCTAAATAAAAGCTGGTCAGAACTGCTGCTCCTGAGCACAAGGGGTTAAACAAGGGCTGCTACTGAAATGTAGGCGCAAGGTGAGCAAAAAGGGGCAGAGAAGGTGTGGAGTAGGTACAGACTCCAGACGTGTGGTCCATTTTTTGTGGTCATAGACTCATAAGATTGTAAGCATTTTTCACACCAATCTGCACAGAAGGAACAAAAATCTTCCATAAAAGCCAAACAAACCCATTTCCAAAAGGCTTTAGGCATAACCACCATTTAGCATCAATAATAAATGGGACTACTATACTTGTGTGAGTATGTACTTTGCAACATGAATAACCGTTCCACAACTGGGCCTGTGGGAATCCTTTAAGATGAAGGATGTTACATCAGAATAAGGATTAGTCTTTCTTAAACATTATTTATTTTTTATATTTATAGAACACAATATAATGCTGCAAAGCTCAGTTTTTAACACAAATCAACTTATAATACTCTGGAATTGCAAATATTTTGTTCCACCTATTAATTTACATAGTCTTTCAATATTTTTGGAATAAATATTTGTGACATACTTATTTTTAAAGATTTTTTCAACTAATCATATTTGGAGTGGTGCTTTTGCCTGATTTCTGTTTCTTAAAACAACATGAGTAGATTGGCTGGAGATGGTATGTCCATTTAGTGCAAATCGTTTTTCCTGATGAGACAGCACTTTCAGCTTTTTATTGCAGAATTCTAATTCCCTTCAGTATTATTCCCAGAGATTCCATGCTGATCAGATGCCAATGTAGCATCAATTCTGGCCTAAGCAGATAGGCGAGTTCCAGTAGCAGCATCAAAGCCAGGCTGGTAGAAAGATATCAAAGATATAATTGTGAGTGCATGCAGGTAGATTTTGCAAAAATACACAAATAGCTACAGGAGACAGATTAGGAGGTTTTTTGCCTTCCTTTGCCTCATGGGACACAGGTCAGTTGCAGATTTAAAATGACTGTACATGGTAAATTCTCTGTAGCTTGAAGTCATTTAACCATGATTTGAAGACTTCAGTAACTAAGCCAGGTTATGGGTCTATTACATGATTGGGTGGTGAAGTTTGTGGCCTGTAATATGCAGGAACTCAGATTAGATTATCCTGATGGTCCCTTCTGACCTTAAAGTCTATGAGTCTATCAGTTAATTCACTAGGAATTAAGAGACACATTTTGCTAGATCAACAATCAATAATACCATTTATTTTATATTTCTCTTAATTAAATGCTCAGTAGGTGACACTTTTATCTGATAAATTTTCCAAGCATTAATATTAATTCATGACACTAGTCTTGCGAGAACACTTTTAAGTTAGCTGATTTCAAACGCTAGATACTGAGTTGGTTATTGGTCATCTTTGCCTGTCCTTCCAAAGAGTTTAAAATAAACATTAATCTGTGGAATACAATAATCTATGAAGCATGATTTATAGTTTACAGTAAATTTCACTTGAGCATATTAGTCTTCGTTTGAACTAGGAGTTGAATGTTTTCATGTTAAAGGGGCTTGTAGGAAAACAAAAGTTAACTATAAGCAGAGCTGATAGACTATTTAAAGAAAATACTTCAACACTTTCACACATGATGTTCCAATTACAGCATGCTATTGTTTGCTCATTTATTTATAGTGCATTACCTCTGAGTATTTGGAGAACCATGAATTGTTAATACATACAGAAGGTTTAATGGATTTTGCATGAATTTGTCCAAAAACACTTAATGGATGTGGAGTATGCACTATTTGCCATTTGTTATTCTCTAATTTTAGAAATTGCAGATATCCAGTCTGGAGCAGAAACAGTACAATGTGACTTGGGTGATTAACAACACAACCATCAAGAAGGATTGTCCAAGGGAGCAGATACGAATGATCCATAGGCTAAAGACTTCTCATTCAGCAAATATTTGGACTATCGAATACATTGCCAGAAATTAGGTTTGGCTCATGAACAATTTATGAACAAAAAAGGGGGCTAAATGCACAGTAAATATTATTCTGAGTTAATAATATGACCAGCTTCTATCTGCAGCTATTATATTTAGCTTGCTGGGGGTAGGGAGGGGAGGGGAGAAGGTGCTTAGCATACTCTCTTGGGAGTCAACATGACAAGGGGCTCCTTACCCTTTCATTCTGATTTAATGATGCTAGAGTCTCATAGGAGAGGTGAGTGGTGTGCAGTAGAACTTGCCAAAACCTTGAAGACTCCAGTAATTAAGTTTAGTGTTTACAGTAGGTCATTACACAATAAGAAAGCAGTTGTGGCAGATACTTTTGGCTGAAGCCATGGAGAAGGGGATTCTACTATCAGAAATGAAAGGAGCAAAAAAGAACACAAAAACTATTAAAAGGGCAAAATTAGCTCATCCTGTGGTTATCCCATTAATATTAAATTATTTAACATTAGTTTCACATTTCAAATTACAAACCATGTAATCAGTTGGAAGATCTAAAAGATTTTCCCAGGCAAGGAATTTCCCTGCTTGCAAGATTTAAATAGCTTTAAATGATTGCTTTCATCTATCTTTCTTTTCCTGATACTATCATAGCTATTTCCAATAGTCTCTTAAAGAGCAAGGCGAACACTAAGAATTTTTTAAAACTAATGCTGGACTCTAGCTATAATTGTTTGGAAGGAAGTGCTGCTGAAGCTGTGAGCTATATTTAGTACTGTGGGCCAATTTTCTCATGTCTTTTAGAGTTGCAAAGAACCACCTGCCTGAACTTGACAGAAAGCCTGAGAACAACTGTATGATTTACTCCCACCACTTCCATACAAGCTGTGGGAATGTAAGCTTAACCACTATTTTCTTAAACAAACGATCCTGAGAACCATTTTTCAAAAGATACCACTCTGAAAGAACTATTAAATATACTTTCTGCCCCCAACATTCTAAACATATGACAAGGATATAATGGCTTTAAGGAAGTGCTTGATTTTTTCTCATAATACTTATGACATGTTAATATTTGGGTTAGCAAGAAGTAATGTAATGTATTATTTAATAGCGGGGTTCTAATCACGTAAGACCTGATCCAACCCCTGTTGGAGTATACAGCAAATCTTCAGACCCTGTATTGGACCATTAGATAGACCATTATTTCCCTCTCCACAACCAAAGGCATTTAAATCATCCATCTCTAAAAGGATTTGCATGTGACTTGTTTACGTGTATTAGCTAATAAATAATGTCATACCTCTGTTTTATAGATACTTCTGGAAATGTATGTGCTAATTTATGGAGAATTATTGAGTAGTACCAAGAAAACTGTAAATTATTCCCTTTGAAGAAGAAATACAGCAACAATAATATAAAGACCACAGAAATGAGAGAGAAAAATAACATGGTAACTCATTGTCACTAATGAAATATTATGTTAGAAACATATTTATATAGTGCCTTTCATTCTTAAAGAACCCAAGTACTTAAAAAATATTAATTGGATTAATACACAACCAGTGCAGCACTTACTCCAGGGGAAATTCTGCACTAGAATTGTGCACTTGCGCATAATTAATAAGTCATGCATATTTTTTTAATTTTTTGCACAGAAAAAAGTTTCTGCTGAAAATTTGCTACAGTTCTGCCTTTTTCCCACCAGAGTGCTCTGTGGTGCTAGAACACAGTAGCCATTACCAACGAGCTAGGGAAGAGAAAGAGCCTGCCTTCTTCATAGCGCCTGTTAGACCAGATCAGGAGAGAGGGGCTATGGGGAGACAGACAGCATGGGGCTTCTGAGGGGTCAGACAGGGCCTCCAAGTTTACACCCAGGCTCCTTCCGAGCAATTATTTCCCTCTTCCTCAGCTCCTCCATTACCCCTACTCCCCCTCAGCCTTTGCACTGTTTCTGAGGGGCGGGTGTATGCGGGAAATATGGTTCTATATTGTAGTTTAAATGAAATAGTACTTAGGTTCTGTATTAATATGCCTAGTAAGGAATCTATTTGTCAAAAACATTTTATGAATCTTTTTTTGCTGTCTGTATTGTTACAGACATACTTGCTGACAGGTATTTTGAAATAAATTACTAAAAATAATTGAAACCAGTCTGATTATATTCTGTTATTTTGACAAATAAAATATGCAGAATCTGAAAATATTGTATGCAGAATTTTCTATTTTTTGGTGCAGAATTCCCTCAGAAGTAAATATTCATGAGACACAATTCCTCCTGATTTCTGCAGTGTGAATAGGGAGCCTACATGTTGCACCATCCATAGCACTATTCCTCCTCTGCACTCAGTCTGCTCCCTGGCTAGGGCAGAAGAGACCTTTTGGAATTGTTTGTAGCCCATCGGTATTAGATGGAATCAGTCCCTCTGCTTCCTAGTTCAGCAGTGATTCAGCAGGATGAATCACCAGGACCACTGCTACTGCAGAACCTGAGTTTTCTTTGGAAGTCTCCCATTCAAATATTGGCCAAGTATGAGCCTGTTTGTGTTCTTGGACCACAGGCCAAGAAGGTCTGCTTAAAAACTGGGACTTCCACTTTAGGAATTCCAGGAAACTTCCTGACACAGAGGAAGTTGGGTGTTGGCAGACATACCCATTACCCTCCTAAAATGGAACTTTATTTGAGCTCTCTGAAGCCTTAAGACTCGCCTTGCTTTATTGCCACATTTCCATCAATTCACTGTGTGCGAAATGAAGAGTCAAACAGAAGCTGTACAGCAGCATAAGCCTGATAGAATCAATTAATTTATCACAGCAGCACCACTCTTGGTTCTTGCCCCATTTAACATGTAAAAGTCAGCAAGAAAAATAAGTCAACAGGGAGATGTGAAACAGCCAGAACATTGGAGGACTCCTTGGAGCCAGCACCTGAGGAATGAAACCACAGGGGTCATCCTGTCTTTGGGGGAGAAAATTATGAGTTTTGAGAAATACAAGGACAAGACGACATTTTCTTATCTGTTCACTGAGGAAACACTCAGGGGGTGGGTTTTCATGAAAAATTGGGTTTTCAGTCAAAACCAGGATCCAACAGCTCTGTCAGAGAGTGACTGACTGCCCAATGGCAGAGAATAGGTGAACTCATAGCTCTGGCACCAACCTCCAATGAGGCAAAGATCTGGCTGGCCACATGGGTGGGGAGAATGATGCACCCTTAAAGCAGTGTAGCAACATATGCATTCCCAATATGCACTGGGAATCTCCAGCTGGCATACTAATGCTGCTTCTCTGAGAAAAAGTGTCTCCTGAGTTCCTAGTAGATAGTGCGGTACTCCAGGTGATCTTCAGTAGTGCAACCCTGGTAATCACTTAGCAAGATACATCATTCTAATGAAGGAGAAGAGGTTATAGAGACTGCTCTTAACCATGCATGACTATAGGTGATCCTTCAATATTAGAGTGAGGCCATACTGACAGGGGAGTTTGGGGAAATTTGCAATGATGATGATGATGCCCACAGCATACCTGTTCTGCCGTTCTTTGAGAACTATCAATCTGGCATGTTTTTTCACCATTAGATTATTTTAACATGTAAAAGATAAAGAAAATGATAAAAGTGAAGATGTTAATAATTATAGGACTTGATGCTTTTAGTTATTATTTTATGCTCATAGCATTACACTTTCTTTTAAAATTTAAATGGATTATTTATAGACTTCCAGTCATATGTAATCATTCTAACTGGGCTCAGCCAAACTACTTAGCACTGCTTGGTATTTATAACTAACCAATATGCCTTAATATTTAAATATGTTGATGAAAATTTAACTGCAGTGTTTCCCTTTATAGTCACATCTCCAAGCCTAGGGAGCTAATGTTATACCTTAACTGCTAAGTAAATCCTTGGCATTCCAAAGATCAAGATTTTAATACTCGCAAAGTGCCTTTCAAAATATTAGTGTCAGGAGATAAGTAGATGTTTTCTGCAATTCACAGAATTTTACATAAATCTCTAAGTATCCCCAAACCAACCTCTTTACTTATTTATTTATGCTTCACAATCAAGATGTTGTTATTACTGAATTATAGGCAATAAGCCAGATCCTCCTACCTCACTCTGGCCAGAGGGGGAAAAAATCTCTGATTTCAGCTATCTAATAACTGAAGAGTAATTGATTTAGCAGTTTTAGCTCACAGGGGTCCATACTTCATTCCAGTCTTAGAACTGTGATAGTCCTGGTTTTTTTTTACCAGATCAGATGACTGAGAAACATTTAGTTATAATCTATCAAACAGAAGTAGCATTTTCAGCTATTGCTAAAATGCTGCATTTAGGTATACATACCAAACAATGTTCTTTGGGTCATGAACACTTAGGTATAACCTTAGGTATAAATCAACTGACATTTTATAAAAATTTAACATCATAATGGACACTTATGTACAGATAATTCAGGGAATGTACCATGGACACATACAGTATTTAAAGAACATTCTGGCTTGAGAATAAAACTATTTATACGGATTTTACAAAGTACAAACTAGATAATTTAGTAATGCAACTTTTATCATAAACATGCCCATAGCAATAATATAGTGAAGTCTCATCATGTTTGTAATTTTCTTTATCATAACATATATGACTAAGTACATATAATGCCTAGGAGATAATAAATTCTTATTGCAATGGTAACAGTCTATTATTCAGTTCTGAAATAACTGATGAATCCCATACCAAAATATTACAGCATCTCCAAGCTCAAATATTCAAACATTTTAACGAATTCTAAATTGCTTTTCAATTCAAACATATTCACACCTCTTTTGGTGGCTAGTCCCTGAACATTTGTGCTAATAGAGCTTTGACCACACGTTTGGAAATGGCTGTTATTTGTGTGAATACCTATATTTATATTACAAGTAAGCATATTCTTGCCCTAATATAGGCATTCACTAGCTCGCAGTCATGAAGTAGAAACAATGCCACGTGACTCAGGTGATCAGTCAGACACCATGAATAATGAATAGTCAAAGATATAACCAAACTAAACTGTGGATGGACATCCTACGGGATGAAATATGCTCTACTTATGTGTTTGACAATTGCAGACTAATAATCTAATAAAAATAAAAGGTGCTGTGAACAGGAAAAGGCTGCATTCATCACATAAACTATTTGTCCTAGCAGTTTATCCAACTCTAGACATCTAGTCATGAAGAACTGTGCCTTTAAGTTTCAGAAAGATGCATGGAAAAGTATATGCATACGACTCTGGAAGATCATGGACAAATCAGGGATGTTGAATACCTGTGTACATGTACAATGCCAACTTGCATGCACCTATTAGGCATACTTTTTAAAATCTTGGACCATGATATCCAAGCTATGATTTGTACTGATGGGTTCAGAAAAGCATCCAAAAGCTGACATGCATTCTGAAGTTCTCTGGAAGTCTTATGAGAACAAACTTTCTTTTGTGATTTTTGATACATCCTGGCTTCATCCAGGCTGGAAATCCATAGTACAAGCTCTTTTGCAGTTACGACTGGAAAAGTATGCCTTCCTTTTCCTCCCTTGCATTTGCACATGACACTAGAGGTCTGCTTGGGCCTAATTTTTAGGCCCAATCTAGACCCAAGTCCAACCAATCCGAGCCCGAACCTGAGAGGATTGAGTTGTCCTCACCACTGCTGACTCCTGCCCCATAGATTGTGCCAACTCCATAGCCAACTGAACTGAGCTTTAAAAGGTCAGGTTGATTTCTCATCTGACCCAGACCCAACACCTGTAGTAGGGTCCCACTGGTTTCAGAGCAGGTTGCAGTGAGACTATTAACTATTTGTCTGTGACCTTTTGAAAAGATATATTCTCATTCTCAATGGGAGGCATTTGTAGCAAGACCACTCTGCCCTACTCCTACAGGGAGCAGGGGCAACAAGACGAACCTGATCTTCATAAATACCTGCTGGGATGCGTTGCAATAAGTCTGGGAGCCAGAGATGCATCTTTGAAATATTGGCAACTTCTACCTTAATTTCCTCCTCTGCATGAAGAAGAGAAGGGAGAGGTGATAATTCCCTGCCCTGGAATGAAACATTTAAGATCTATCATGCCTTGCCAACATTATAAGATTAGCACAAAGAAATACACTTAAAGAGGAGAAACTGTTATATTGTCTGTATTAAGGACTTACAGTCACTGACTTAGCTGAAACAGGGCAAATTCATATTGAATTTGCAGACAGAAAACTGCTATTTGCACTGGTGGAGCACTAGGGTAAGCTCCATTCAGTGTACACGTGAGGATGATGAAGATTTATTATTTGTATGACAATAATGCCTATGAGCCCCTGACATAAATCAGGACCCTCTTGTGTTAAGCACTGTTTGAACACAGAATAAAAAGATGGTCCCTGGTCCAAAGAGATTACAACTGAAGGCTAAGGTGGGGAAACAGGTGGATACAGCCAGGCAGACAGGGAGCACAGGAAGACAATGAGAGAATATTGGCCATCACGATAGGCAGTGGGCTCAGCACACCAGCTGCCTAGCCATTGTCAAGGCTCTTTGTTTTGGCTTTTGTTTTTATTTGTGTTATCATGGTGAAGAGGAGTTTTAAGGAGGGTTTTGAAGGAGGCTAATTGGATACTATGCTTTGCAGGTGTTTTGGGGGAACTCTTCCCAAGAATGAAGCGCAGAGTGGAGGAAAGCACGAAGGAGCTTATTTGAAAATTTGATAAGTGGGACAAGAAGACTGGAAACATTGGCTTGTTGGTCATTGTTTTGAAAGTGCCATTGATATTGAACTATTCCCTATACTCAGTGGAGAATGTTTGGAAAATATGATCTGATACAATACTTTTCCTTTCCTCCCTCGTGTATTAAAGATTTTATACTGAGAGATGGACCGGTGGTTCTTTTACATCATGCCTTCTCTTTTTATGTCACAAGAGAACAACCTCAAAGTCAAGTAATACACAAAAAAGAGAAAATTCTCCCTTCACGTACCCTGGCAATAGTGGCATTTTGCAAACCCACATTTATAAATGAGTTCATTATAAACTGCGCCCTAAAGTTTCAAAATTACAAATTAGTTCTACAAAGCCTGATTAAAATAAAAATAAATAAAAAAATCAGGAGCTCTAAATCAACTCACCCTGGTCCTAGAGCTTCTTGCTTGCACTGGAGGGAGAGTAACTTTATTAAGAGGTGTAGCATACTCCTCTGCCACAGGGCCAGCACATATGAGTGGAGTCATGGTGTTCCCATTCCTCCCACTCTGCCCCCTATTTTGCAAGCTGTGCCTGCAAGTGGAATACCTCACCTATAACCCATGTGCTCCCCTCAGCATAGTCCCTGTTTCTGAGTGGCAGTTACATGGGATGTATAAAGAGTGAGAGCACACACCTCCATCTCTCTCTGTGTGGTCATATGCATAGTGGGGGACACAACTCAAGTATTTTTTAGCCACAACAACTGAAATGAGCAAGAGAATTTCCATGCTTTTGATTTATAACCTGGCTTCCCAGCAAATGACAATAGCTCTTTGTTCTTTCCTCTGGATGCTTCGCCCTTTCATCCTAATACACTAAATCAGATAACACACGTGTATGCATTCCTAGTCCCCTGTCCAGCATTATCATAAAGAGCATCTTAAGCTCCCTTTTCATCAGTATAATGCTGTTATTAAAAATCTTGTGTAACCTCTGTTGTGGTCTCAGGCAATTCAGTAAATATCTGTAACCATTTGTAAGTAGCTAAAAAGGCTTTTTGTCCCTGGTAATGGATGTCAAAGTCCTTCTTCAGGATTTTTTTAAAAATTGTTTCCACTGCAAGTCTCTCAGTCAGTGTAGAAATGACATGTAAACGTTTACCTTGCAAAGCTGATTAAGTGAGGCATGCAGGGCTGATGCCCATGGGATGATTTGCATGCAGGGTTCTCACTTTAGAGCTATCCTGTCAGTTACATGATTAAAAAATAGAATTAATCATACCATCCGGCCATACAGAAAAAGTGCAAGGAGTCAGAAAGCGCCTTTCTCTCCATTTCCTTCATCTGGAGCACAGTGCATGGCTCCAGATCAGCACATACTGGAAAGATTGTTTCCTACCAGATCCTTCTAATGCACATGCTGTGACATCAGAATCAAATCCTAAAGCTCTTACTTAGGGGTGGGCCTGGATCTTCCACTCTTATTCATGTTAGCAATACTTACTGTGCAAGTAGTGCCACTGAAATCACTGGGGCTACTTACAGAGTAATGCGGGTTAGGGTTGAAGATTTGGATCTTTTGTTTTTATTAAGTTTTACCCATCAGAACGCCCACTGACAGCTTAATAAAAGCCTGACTGAAAATGTCAGGATTTGGCCCTCAGATCTTAGTGAACACACTTGCTGATTAATCAGCTCTAATATCGATATCCTGGTAGGGAAGAGACCAGAGGGAGGGTGTTTATGCAGGGACCTATATCCTACAAAGGGTGAATCCTCCCCTGTGACCAGGTAAGCTGGCTTTAGGGCAACATTGCCCTAACACACCAGCAAGTCTCCAGCAGTGTTTTGTTGTGGTGGTGGTGGTTTGATGTTTTTTTGTTCGTTTGTTTGTTTGTTTTTTAACACACAACACATATGAAATACAAAGCATTGGAAGAAATATTTTCAGTTGTTTTCCAAAATGACACTGAGTACACAACCATGAGTGAGGCAGGCTTGGAGAGAACAGGCTGAGAGAACGATTTACATTTTGAAAGACTCACGCGCTGTTAAAGTTATCTTTTCCCCCTGAAAAATTCTAAGGGGCAAAATTGTCCCTCAGATGCATTCCACTGAAGTCACTTGGAGGACAATCAACAGTCTACATTATGAAGGCGATTTAGTGAATCAGTAAAAGCTAGCTATTATTAATTTATTCTCTGCATATGGTACAATAACCGATTTCTCCAAAAGGATCAAGGGCTTGCATTATTGTACAAGAGTTTCTTAAGTAATTAGGTACACATTGTCAAGGAATTTTGCTGGCAAACCACATACAAAGCCCAGAAGAATGAACGAGAGGTATAATTTTTCATTAATTCATAGATTCCAAGGCCAGAAGGGACCACTGTGATCGTCTAGTCTGACCTCCATATAATACAGGCCACAGAACTTCCCCAAAATCATTTATTTTGGAAAATTATTCAATCTTGATTTCAAAATTGACAGTGACGGAGAATCCACCACAATCCTTGGTATATTGCAAATCTAATGCTTACAGTTAAACTCGTTTCTTCCTTTTTCCAGGGTGTTGCGAGGGGAAGGGCAGCAGAGCCAAGGCTCTACCCGCTCTCAGTCCTTCTCTATACTCTAGCTTGGAGTGGAAGAAATGGGCATACAGACCCTGCACTCCTCACTTGAATCACCACTCATGTTGTGGCGGGTGCAAGGGGATAAATGGAGTTGGCCAAAAACACCTTTACACCTCTGTGGACCCCTGAGGTGAGTCACAGTTTAGCTCTTTGAAAATTTCCCCTCCAGTGCGATGGAAAGTAGTTTTTATATGTGCACAAACTCTACAAAAGCCCATCTAACTCCAATATTACCACATACCCAGCTGTATATGTAAATAGTTCTTGCGTGGTTGAAACAAATTGGTTTCATTTTTTGCCACACAGCGTGGTATGAGGTTATTTCCACAGAACCACATATCCAGTTATTGGTTTTACATTATACAGGAAGCTGACCATGATGCTACAACTAAAATGGAGTAAAATTAAGTTCCACTGTTTCCTAACATGAACCAATGGGAAATAAATTAATTCCCAATGGATGCTGAGGCTAATTTCACAAGTCTCAAATGCAGTACCCTCCTATTCCTCAGGGCCACAAAGGCCCACAGTGAAACGGATACAGTTTTGCTGCCTGAGATGAAGTGAGAATAGGATTTCAGGCCCTTGCATCCCAGCACACATGGATCCCCGATCACTGCTCTTGTATAAGAGGAGCATGCTGGATTTAGTTGCAGCTGCATAGTAACTTTGCTGCTGCCCTGCAGAGTAAGTGAGGGATAACTGCATTTTAGCCAGTCAGGCTTGGTGAGGAGGTAAAGGAGATTTGCTCTTAATGAAAGACTTAGAGGCCAGGTGATAGCTGAACGCAGGCAAGCAGGAAGTATGAGCTCCCTGCAAGTCTGAAACTCCTGGAGGTGGGTAATGTTGGTCAGGGATACAGAGAGTGATGGCCTTATTTTTAAAGAGGGGGAGAAGGAAGGAATAGAAGCTGAACAAACACATCTGAAACCCCCCCCCCAAAAAGCTATGTATGGTACCCATCCTCCACTGGTTACCAACTCTGAGGATCTGATACTCCCATTGCACACATCAAACAATTCCAGTGGCAGGTACTTCTGTCCTATGATGGCAGGATTCATCCACAAATATATGAGTAGCAGCAACAGAATTTTTTTAATGGATTTCTAAATAGGGACTAAAAGTTTTAAGTGGCTGGAGTCTCGATCTTAATATTTTCATTTCACAGGATAAGCAGCACTGTGCTTTGGGGAGAGGGCAAGTTGGGGGTGCCTTGACAGCGAGAGAGAGGGGTAATTTGGAAGAAATGGTTCTATGAAGAGTAATTCTAAAAGTGGTTTCTAAGAAGTAGAATCCACCTATCAAGTCAACTTTGAGCATCTCTCTTTTACTGGTTTCCTCTGATTTTGGAAACAAAATGATCAAAAACATCCTGTAGACTGAAGCCCTGTTCACACTATTAAATGTCATGTCCACTGTGCCCATCGCACTGATGCATGGGTCCCCCAATAGTATTGGGACTCTTGGCACTAGGACATGCCATAGGGACATATTCTCCCTAAAAACAAAGGAACTAATTGACCTCTAGTCTCCAAACAACTTTTTTCAAGGTTGTCAGTGAATTGCAGCATGGCTACTTCAAATTACTACCACGCTGGGGAGAATGAGAGTGAACACTGGGTGCTTTATCATAGCCTCTGCAGGTTGGTGGTGGTAAAGTAAAGCTGTCATCCCATGGCAGCCCGGAGCACAGGAACACAGTATTCATGTACCTATGTTTAAGTCAAATCTCTTTGTTTTAACATTACAGCGTTGGCTCCTTCAGGTTAACAACAGTTTAATGAGGTTCATGCCACTGCTTGAGTTTGAGCACAATTGCACGTTTCTTATTAAAAGAATTCCCCATACGTTCAAATTTCCTGATACCATCCCAAATTGTATTGAATACTATGAAGAAGATTTTGACCAAAAGCATCTATTTTATGCTTTTTTCAGGGTTTTATATACACCTCTACTCCAATATAACGCTGTCCTCGGGAGCCAAAATATCTTACCACGTTATAGGTGAAACTGCGTTATATCGAACTTGCTTTGATCTGCCGGAGTGCGCAGCCCCACCCCCCAGAGCACTGCTTTACCACGTTATATCCAAATTCGTGTTATATCGGGCCACGTTATATTGGGGTGGAGGTGTAGCTGCAAGTATAGCTCTGCAAGCAGAGTAGCTGTAATGCTGGGCCCCTGTAAATAACTGAGTGCCCTCATCTCTTGTTAAAGCCAGTGGGATTCAAAGGCACTGAGCAGGTACAGAAAGTAGCAGTACCTTACACAATAAGGTAATTTGTCAGGACTACATGTTACCTTTCTGTTACCAGAGAACACAGATGCTTCAGAATGCTCTTAAATGATGCTCTGAGCACTTCTAAGAAGAAAGGATGGCCTTATGGTCAAGGCTCTGGACTGGAACGATGGGTCTGTGCTTAGCTGCGCTCGGGAGTTCTTGTATGACCATGGGCATATCATTTAATCTCTCTGTGCCTCAATTTCGCATCTCTAAAATGTAGATACTCCCACTTCCTTACTGCAAGTGGTGTTCTAGGAACACATTTATTAATGACTGTGTGGTGCTCAGATAATATGGTACTAAGGGTCATATAATCACAAGGGAGTACAAGTATCAGGGTGTGAGGTCTTAAATAACATTTTCCTACAAGGCATTTGATCTTTCTTTCTCTCTTTCCCACCCTATAATAGAGAATGTAGTCATATAAAGATTTGGTACCTGTCCCAAAGGGCTTGCAGTCTAAGGCCTACAGACCTTTACCATGTCAGATAAAGATTTATGTGAAAAACAGGGGTTGCTACCAGGGCATATCTTACTGTACCTTGGATTAAAAATATTTCTCTTATTTTACAACTGCTGTCTGTACTGAGGCTTGGGTTTTTCAAGGCATTTAGGCTTGGCTGTGCTGAGTGTCACAACCCCTAACTGATTTAGGAGCATAAATATCATTTTCAAAAGGCAGTTAGGCACTTAGGAGACTGTCCCATTGACAGCTAGGGGATTTAGTCTAAGTACCTAAACCCCTTTTGAAATCAGTTTGGGATTGTGACACTGAACACAGCCATGCCTAAATGCATTGACAAGCCTGGCCCTCTGGAGCTAATGGTAAATTTGATTTAAAAAAACAAACAGGGTAAACCATGATCTTTTCATACTGTATTGTAAAGATGCACCTTGAAATATCTGAGTTTAGTTCCTGATTCTACCTCTGAGATCTGCAGGCAGAGTGTTACCCATCCCACACAGGGGTGTTCAGCCACCTCTACACCAGCATGCCCTCAGTCCCCTAAATTGCTCTCCATAGCCCAGGAATCCACATGGGGGAAAGGGATGGGCAGGGGAGGATTAGGTTAGCAAGAGATGTAGTACATCAATCCCCTTGCACTCAATCCTCAAGGACTTCTATTGCAGTGAGAATTTTGCAGCCTTGCCTCCATAGTGGGGATCCTTCCTTAAGGGGAATGGTGGGAGCAACCACAGCCAGGACACTCCGTGGCAGCATGGTTCCAGTAGAATCATGCTACCAAGGACCAAGACTAGGACCAGAGGTTCTTCAGTTCTGTGATTAGAAGGGCCTAACCTACCACTGATCCCCACAGTCTATTGAGTGAGGGGGACAAATACACTCTAACCCCTATGGATTAATAAGGGATAAATATCTGTGAGGTCCCCCTGCAAAGGTTTCCCTACTCTTTAGCTCTCGTTGTTGGGTTTCCTCCCACAAAAGGGCAATCAGGCTTTCAGGGATCTATATTTTGGGGGTTGGGAAGAGGTTAAATGAAGGTCACTGACATTATGGGAAACTGAGAGACTCTTGTTCACACGTGAACAAATAGGACAACATATTTATTTGCTCTGACCTTTCCCAAAATCCCTCTGACCATCAGCACTGCACGTGTACTTTCATAAAACGAAAACAAGTGCAAGCTCAAAAGGGAAGGAAATAGCAAGGCTTATGCTTTCCTTACTTTTGCAATCACTTTTTAACATGCCGTCTAATTGCCACGATGACATGTGCTCATGCAGATAAGAAAGAAAACTGTTGTAGAACATGTACCTATGTAGTCCTGAAATGTTGCTTAAGTTACCCACAGACCACAAACAACATCTCCTCCATCAGTAGATGAAGAAAAGAGGCTTTTGAGTATGTTATCTCTCCCCTCGCCAGACTAGCTTTTCCTCCTCTAACGTCCGACACATATTGTACCTTCAAACACATGCTGGGTCTTCAACGAAGGCTTCAGGATAAACAGCGTGAGTGTGTTTTCCTGGGAACTCCTGTTTACTGAGAGTGACCACCTACTGCTTTCTCTCTACACAGGATCATTTTCATTAATCAGTAACACTAATCACCAATTAATTTTTGTTAATACGAACACATCGCCTTTGATTATTACTATTATTTCCAATAACATCACAAACTGCCCAGCAATTTCCCATAATAAAAGAAGGTCTGGTACCTATCCCAAAGGGCTTGTAGTCTAAGGCCAAGAGACCTTTACCATGTTTGAACATGGCTGTGAAGAATCGAGCTGGTATTTTGTCCTAAGCTGTTTCAGTTGCCATGCCCTTAGGGTACCTATCCCACTGTTCCTGTTTCAGTGCCCAGAGTACAGCATTTTGGGAGTCTTCACAAGGCCACCAGTGCACTGCAGAGCTGTAGAGGGAGGAGTAATATAATCATTTCAGCTTGTCTACATTCATACTGGCACTAACCAGGTTATTCTGGGACAGTTAAGCTTTAATCAATTATTAAACCTGCTGAAAAGTTGTTCGTTTTTACTGGTTATTAGATCATTTCCAGGCTGTTTGTGGGCATTTGTATGTGAGAGACAGTGTTCCACTGATATTCCAGGGCTTTAATCTGTTTAATTTCTATTTTGCAACCTTGCAGTCTCCTTATTGCTGAATTAGCACAGTAAAGCAGAAACTCTCAATGATGCGGGCATAAGCTCAATTTAACAACAGAAAAACATCTATTTATTGTTGGAAGAGGTTGCCACACAGAGCTGGTCAGAAAATAGTTTTTCTTCTGCAAAAAATTTAATAGATTTTTTGTTGAAAAAAAACCATTTCAAGTTCTGAGACAAAAGATTGAGTTTTGGCTGAAAAGTTTTAGACAAAAGCTCAAATTTTTCTATGCAAAGCAGACACTTTTTGTGAAAAACTCTATCAAAGAACAGTTTCAAGGGAAAATTTTTGACTGAAGAAATGTTGCTTTAGCTGCTGGTACAAACAGTTTCCCTCTCCCCAAGGCAGGAAACACACACCTCAACTTCCTCCCAGTGTTACTTCTTTAGCGAGGGGTCCTTCACTCTTTAGGGGCTGTCTGGGGTTGTCCCAAGAATCACACTCACCCAGGTAACACAGTAGCTCTTACATTTCTCTGGTGTAGATCTGGTTTCTGAACCCCACCCACCTAGTGTTCAGAGCCCAAACTGCTAATCTACACTGCTGTTTTTCGTGCTATAGCACACACATGAGTCTGTAGACCCTGGCTCTGAAACACATGGCCGCAGGTTTGAAAACTCAATGGAGACATACCCTATGTTGCATTTTGAAGGAAATGTTACAGCCTCCATAGCCCCTTTCATCTGTTTGTGTCTTTTAGATTATAAACCAGTTATTCTTTCTCTCTCTTTTTGCACAGTGCCCAACAAAGTGGGATCCTAATCCTAATTAGGTACTAACATAACATAAATGTTGAATAATAAATAAACAATAATAATCATGAATTACATCTTTGGTCCTTTCAGCATTTTGGGGTTTTATGGCTGCCCTTCTTTCACTTTGATGCTTATCGATGCACCCGTAGATTTTTCTTCTCCCACAAATTAGTCCCATACACAAGGGAAACTGAGGTGGTCGTTTTATCCCAAACGTTGTTTTTCATCAGGGCTGGAGGCTGAACTCCCGCTGGGCGGCACTTAACTTGGGCAGCTCCCGATCAGTGGTGCAGCGGGGCTAAGGCAAGCTCCCTGCCTGCTCCGGCTGCACGCGGCTCCCAGAAGCAGCCAGCATGCCCCTGACGCTCCTGGGGGGCATGTGGCTTTGTGCGCTGCCCCTCCCTGCAGGCACTGCCCCCACAGCTCCCATTGGCTTCAGTTCCCCTTTCCCGGCCAATGGGAGCTGTGTGGGGGGGGGCGTGCTTGCAGGCAGGAGCAGTGTGCGGAGACCCCTCCTTCCTCCCTGGGGCCACAAGGGTGCACTGGCCACTTCCGGGAGCAGGGCCAGGGCAGGCAGAGAGCCTGCCTTAGCCCTGCTGTGCCCCCGGACTTTTAGCGGCTGGAGATCGTGATTGACTGTCAGAGGCTCCAGGATTGACCAGTCAATCACGATATACCAGTTGGTGACCGCTGATGTATACACATCCAGATCATTTTAATTTATTAATGTAGGTTTATTTTGTGGACTTAGTAATAAAAATAATGCTCTGAAAAGTGATATTTATATGTTTGTTAATATCACTTTTCACAGCAAGTCCTAGCAAGTTAAGACCTGGATGGAGGGGTGGGGGCTGTGAGGCAGTGGGGGCCAGGAAGGATGGATGAAGAGGTGGGGGGTGAGGCAACAGAGGCCAGGGGTGATGGATGGGGGGGCCCCACCACCACATGGTTGGAGGTGTGGGTTAGAACCTGGGGCTGGAGGTTGGCACCCTGGGATCATAGGGGAGGGCAGGCGGCAGGAGAGGAACATAGTCATAGTCTATGTTATTTAACTGACGCAGCAGCTGTGGGGAGGAAGAACTAGCAGGTGTGCCCAAGGCAAAAATTCTGCTAGGGCTATAAGTCTAAATAAAAGGGGAAGTAGAATGTGAACAGTGTTGGAGTAAGGAGGCAAGCTGCACCTGCTCCTTGCAAAATATCTGGCAACAAAAGCAGTAACAAAATTTAAAAAAACCCACTGGAAATGTCAGTGTTGATGAAAGCAGGAGAAAAGGCAAAGGGAGAGGAACATGCCTTTTGAATACAGTGATATCAAATTTTTGAATAAAGTGATCCCAAATATATTGAGTCCAAAAGGCAAGGGGCCAAATTCTGCTCTCTCATCAAATGGCACAAGTCTCATTGACTCTATTGTGAGCTGAACATGTCTGTAATTTGGGACTGTGTATGCAAAGAATGTAAGAGCAAATTTTAGCTTTACAGGTTTGTAAATGACGATATTCAAAACTAGTTTGAAACACCTGCTCATTGCCACTATTCAGACATCTTCTGTGCTGCCTGGGAATAGTCCTGCAATATTGGGCAAAATTCCCACTGACTTGAATGGAATTTTCCTGAGTGAGGGCTACAGCTCTTGGGGCTACATTTTTATTTCTTTTCGTTTACAGAGTTTTCGATCATTCAACAATATATGAAGCACAACTGAGCAATGCAGCTTTAAAAGCGGGGATTCTTTTTCCTGCTTGAAGTGGAAACTGTCCCCAGAAATGAAGCTGTCATGCCACTGCAAGCAAATGTAACCAATATTTCTTTCTGGGATTTAGTAAAGAACACAGATTCCAAATTATTAACATTTTTCTGAAGTCATCTCAGGTAGGTGACTTGCTTTAGGACGTGATGTTATTGCCATTTCACTTTCGGTGCACTCATTGGGTTATTTTTCTATTCTGTCCTGCAAATCATAATACTTATGTGAGAATATATGTAAATGCAGAGCATATACATGTATTTTTAGTACATTCTGTTCCCTCAGCTGTGCTTGGGTAACCTGTTAAGCTTCATTTCCTTGTTTCTGCATGAACACAATGCACAGCATGAAGCGATGTTTGTAATTCGATAAAAGAAATGCAAAATTGCACGTTGGTTTGTAGCAATAAAAAAAATCCTGCCCCAACACCAGCAATGAGAATGCTGTGCTGTGTACCGTTGTTTAATTTAATAGAGAGTGGAGACTATGACTTCACCCATCATAAGTGTCTGAGAACCGTATAAGCTTTTCCTTTTAAGTAAATCAATATTTTGGTGTTAAAAACCATTTCCTGTTATTCTCCCAGCTCTTTTTTAACCCCATTTTGCAGAGTCAATCAGCTGTTCAAAACATTATTCGTGTGAGATTTCCTTTTTTCATGAAGAGCTTCTCACAGTTCCACATCATTTGATGTGATATAACCTTAAGAGGTTGCAGTCACAGAAACAGAGCATAGCTCTGAGCTGAAATTGGGGCCAAAAAGGTTATCCATTGTTTTGCAAAGGTATACAATGAACACACGGCCAGATCCTCAGTCTGTTTAATTCTGCAAAGATCTATTGAAGATCTGAGCCTTATTCTACTGGGATGAATTTTTGAAACATTTTCTGAATCAGTTATTTTTATTTCACCTATAGTCCTCTATTTTTACCATCCAACCTTTCTACCTCTTGGTTAGCAGGGGCTGAACATAACACTAGAAATGAGGGAACAAAATGGGTGACAGAAATACAGCATGTATTGCAGTTTATTAATACATCTGATATTACTCAAGCTGTGGGTGGAGTGTTTCTTTAACAAGAGAACTCCTCTTTTATGCTCAATATGCTGAATCTTCATTCTGGCCACAATTCAACAAGGTCTTTAAGCCCATACCATTAAGTGTGTGAATAGCCCAGTGATTTTAATGTGACTATTTATGCCCTTTGTTGAACTGCAGACTATATTATTTATTATTTAGCATATAAAATAATACAGTAAATTTTAACACGAGGAACAACATTAGCACCAGCTTCCTTTCTATTTCATCTTTGCCTCCACTCGTGTTAAATGTGATATGGACTCAGACTGTGAATATTCAGCCTTTATGTGGGTGGGATTTTCAAAAGAGCCCACCACTAGCCTAACTTTGATCCCAGTGAAGTTAGTGATAAAACTCCCAATGACTTCAGTGGGGGCTGAGTTGAGCCAGTGCTGAGAGCATTTGAAAATCCCTCCCTATGGGGATATTCTAACACTGAATTTCCCTTCTCCATAAAATATGAAGTAATCAAACCACTAGAGAGATGCCCCATCAGCAATGAAACCAAATGGAGAAAAACTTTTTAGGATACTCATCCTTCTTCTCTGGGCAGGACAGACTTGGCTCTTGGCCCAAAAGGTCAGACGAGGCAGAATGGGCATTCCCATTCATCCCCCAAAGAACTGGTGTGCAACCCATGCTTTGGCCACACATTGTTCACATTGTCATTTATACAGCCTGAAAGAGAAAAAAAATACCTGCGAAGATAAATTGTTCCCAAATACAAATGACAGATAGTTACTGGGAAAAGACTTATGTTATTCAAGTGACCACTAACAGGGCTACATGTCATTAAGGGGGGGAAAATAGTGGTGGTTCTCTCTCCAAACTCACATAACCTATTCTTGCCACTAGAATGAGATATCACTTTGAGAAGCAATGAACAGTTAATATTATTGTCAATTAAACAGCTACCAATAGGCTTCAGTCTGTATGCTTCATTACAATGAATGAGACCATTTGTTTGGGTCTCAGAGCTATTGTTTCAAGCTGTTTGCAGACACCACTGTAATTTGTTTGCATTTAGTTGATGTTTGGAAGGTTTTCTTCACAACTAGACTAACGATTTAATTTTAGGCAATAGTTTAGATTCAGATGCACAAAATGCAGCCCCAGTAGGGGCAAGTACCTGATCAGTGACATAGCACAACTAGCTTATTCAATACACAGCAACCCAGGCTGTGTAATGTAACTTCAGAAAGGGATCATAAAGGCCATCCATACATCTACGCTTCCAATGGAGGAGGATCATCATTTTCCCCAGGGAAGTACAAAGCTTTAGTGTGTGTCCAATGGGACCTCAAACTGTCAGAAAGGATCAAATCAAATCAGACTATAAAGTTGCAGCAATGGGACTGGAAGAGAACTTGGCAGTGAATTGTTTCACCTCACCCTTGGATTCAGCTTCTGGAGGGGACAACAGTACCATCCTGTATACTCGACTCTACTTATTTAAGCTACCTTTACCACCACACTTATCATTCGAGCATCTAAGCATTGGACAAAATACTGACCAAGGAAGCACACACACACGCACAATGTTGTTTCTCTCACCGTCTCCACAGACAAGGTGTATGAATTTCAGTGTGGTGGTGTTTTGGTTCCTTTGTTTGGTTTGTTGCCTGTGAGTTGCTCAGCTTGCATGGGATGCAGGTTAGGTCTCTATAAAAAAGGTGTGACCCAAAGAGGCTATTTGATTAACTTAGAAAAAACCAGATCAAAAAAATCAACCAGTCCTTAATATACACACACACCTCTTCCCTCCCAGTCTCAAAAAAGTGTTGAGTTTCTTCTAGACTCCTAAAAATGTACAAACACCCAGAATAATCCACTCTGACCCCTGCACAATATACTAATCACTGGAGAAAGTGTCAGCTCACAGAGCTGCTTCTCAACATCAATCTACCTTTCCTATGGAAGAGTAGTGTTAAGATTTTCAAATACTCCTGGGACAGATTTAGACATTCAATTCCCTTTCATATTATTTGGAAATTAGGTTTCCAAATAATATGAAATTAGGTGGCTTTGAAAACTTTTAGGCTAAAGTCTAAAATAGGAAAAAAAATCTTAGGCAACTAATTTTCTCAGTGTGAGAGCCAATCTCCTTTTGTTGCTCTAGTGGTTTCACAAGCATGAAACACACAGTTCTGGGGCTAAGAGGACACACTTTTCTTTTCTTTTTTTTGTCAACAGGAAGTATTGCTGCACTGAGAGAAACTGAGCCAGGAACAGAGCAGATGTTAAAAGCGTCAAACAGCCACATTTTAAAAAGAAACAGAGAAAGAGAACAACAAAAAATGAAAGAGAAGCTACAGGCCAGATTCTGGGGGCTGAGTTGTCATAGTAGCTCCTGTGCCAGCTTTTCCACAACCCTCCTTGCTGCTGACAGAGATGCTTTCCTTGTGCCTGCTGATTCAGACCTTTGAGGCCACTGACAGCCAGCACAAGTTACAGCAGCCCTCAGGCTATTCTAAAGCATATCGGGGAGCAGCCTGGCACATACACTCTCCAGGATCAGAGCAGTGGAAAGTGAGTTTAAAGTCACCTTTGCACACCACCCTGAGATAGCTCTTGTGCACAAGAGCTGGTCAGACATTTTCAGATAGAAAATTTTTCCAACAAAAAATAGCATTTTGGTGAAGTTTGTTGATTTTCATGAACTTGAAAAACAAAACAAAAAATGGAACAGAACATTCAGATAAGGTCAAAATGTTGTTATTGAGAAAGTGAAACTTTTCAACAGAATATTGTGATTCCTCAATTTGAAATGGCTTTTCATTTCTCTGTGTTCATATTTTATATAATCTAATATAAAATAAAAAGGGTCAACACTGGAACAAAATGTTTCAATTGTATCAAAATGAAATGTTTCTGTCAACCAGAAACTATTTTTCCCCCTAAATTTCATTTTGTGGAAAATTTTAAACAATTTTATTTTCACTTTGTTTGCAAATGTTTGAAAAATTCAAAGTCATAAAATTTTCCTTGCAAAACCCTTCAAAATATTTGGTTCCTTCCCAGCTCTACTGTACGCTCATCAACCTTGACAGGGCTTCAGTCTCCAATTCTTGCTCGCTTTCTCTCTCTCTCTCCTTAGACTTCAATAAACCTTGATTTTACATTCTAGCTTTATCCCTGTTATTATAAGATTCATTCAATATTGCAACAAGAGACATATGTGGACTGTAAGTTTTCCGGCCACTACGTTAAACACCATATACCTTCCAGGCAGTGCTAGGCTTACAGTGAGGTGAACTGAGGCCGACGCCTCAGGTGCCAGACTCGGCGTGGGGAGGCACCACTAGAATCCAGAGTGTAAAAGATTGTGTCTGCTGCTGGTGGATATGTATTCTCTGTGCTCTAGATGCACAGAGATGGTGGAGTGCTGTGCTGGAGGAAAGAGGGCACAAGAGACATAATAGGCAGGCAGGAGAAAAGGTGAGAGGGAATAACAGAAAGCAGCAGGAGCTTCAGGGAGATAGAGGAGAAGGAGCCTCTTATGTACCTCTCTAGCACCCCTAGGAGCCTTGACTTATTAACACCAGCTTCTCAGGGAGCTTCCTGTTTCCTGCTGCTTCCCTGAACCCATTTAAGGAGAACAGGTAGTCAACTGAAGTGATAGGAGCCAGTTAGGCCCTTAAGATGTTGATATTGTCCCTCACTTAGGCCCTGCTACCAGTCTGCTTATTTGTCCCCTTCAATTGAATGTTGAGAGCCACTATAGCTGGCACAGTCATGAGTGAAAGAAGAAAACGCCCCTCTGAGGCAGCATTCAGAAAAGAAAGCAAGCAAAGGAAGCTTTTCTGTCTAATCAGGAAGGAGCTCTCCTGAGATGCATAGACACAATTGTTCACAGTGAGCCTTCCGGCTCCAGTGAGGATGTGAATGGTGAGGAGATGCCTGATCTTCCAGTTAGTCAGAGTGCAGGTGACCTGGCAGCTACTGCAGCATCCATATCTCCATCTCAAATGGATGTAACCATGCACATTCCTGAAGAAAAGTGTAGTGGTGGAGGCACAAGAAACAGCTGCTGCTGAGTTTAGTTCCTTAAGTCTAGATGATTCAGGACTAAGGACCCACTTGACCAGTAGCCTGAGGGACTTCCTTGTACTGCATCGACCACAGCAAATGAAAAACTTCATGTTCCCCAAAAGACAATGAAAATAGAAGTTTCCATCAAACACATTACTGGCGTGAAATCCCCAATGGTGACAAAGTGGAGAGACCATGGCTTATGTACTCAGAAACCCAGAATGCTGCATACTGCTTTTGTTGCAAACTCTTCCAATCTAATATTCCAGCTACATTGGGTTCTACAGGAGCAAAGAACTGGAAAAATCTGGCTAGAAATCTGGCATGCCATGAGGCAGCAAATCACCAGAGAGCACTCCATAGGTGGCAAGAGCTTGAGATGAGACTAAAGTTAAAGGCCACCATAGATGATCAGAATCAAGAGAAGATTGCATCAGAGTCTCTTTACTGGCAAAATGTTCTGAAAAGGCTCGTGGCCATTGTGAAAATCCATGCTACCCAAAACGTAGCACTGCGTGGCATTTCAGATCAGCTGTATGTGCCAAACAATGGAAATTTCCTTAAAATTGTGGAGCTGATGGCTGAGTTTGATGCTGTACTCCAGGAGCATCAAGGAAGAGTCCCCACTCAAGAAATGTACACACACCACTGCCTTGGAAAAAATTAAAATGAGATCATACAGTCACTGGCAATAAAAGTCAAACAGAAGATTGTGGTAGATCTGAAGTCAGCAAGATATTACTCTGTTATTCTGGACTGCACATCGGACATCAGCCATACGGAATAAATTACTTTAATGGTGCATTTTATAACAACAAAACCTAATGAAAATGTCCCTGCAATGGTGACTGTCAGAGACCATTTTCTAGAATTTATTGACACTGATGATACTACAGGAGCTGGTATGACAAATGTGCTTCTTAAAAAGCTGGAAGATACGGGAATTGCGATAGCTGACATGAGAGGTCAGGGCTATGATAATGGTGCCAACATGAGAGGAAAGAACAGAAGAGTGCAAACACGGATCTGAGAGTTAAACCCTTAAGCTTTTTTTGTCCAATGCAGTTCTCATTCATTGAACTTGGTGGTCAGTGATACAGGATCAGTTTCTAGTGAGGCTGCTGAATTTTTTAATGTAATTCAAAACATCTATGAATTTTTCTCTGCATCAACTCATCAATGGTAAATTTTGAAGCAACATCTGGGAACTTCCTCTCTGACACTGAAACTACTGAGTGCCACATGATGGGAAAGTTGAGTGGAGGCGATAAAGCCTATCAAACACCAAATTGGGAAGATAGATGATGCCATAGTTGCCATTATGGAGGATAATGCTATGACAGGAACTGTTCATGGGAGAACAGTGGCAGAGAGAAACGGAATCACCAGAAACAGATATTGACCTATAGATTACAGGGGATGCGAAGAAACCTTTCTGTAGCACTTGAGCCATTATCTCAGGAATCAGAGGATCTTAAGTGGTACATAGTGCCTTGTGTGGTCCTTCAAGCAGAGGATTAAATTGTTTCTGTAGTAACGTATGTGTCAAGGTTTTTTCCCCACTTTGAACTTTAGGGTTCAAGAAGTGGGGACCTGCATGATCACTTTTAAGCTTAATTACTAGCTTAAATTTGGTACGCTGCCACCAGCCAGAAGTCTGTGTCTGGCACATTCTGTTCCCCTAAAACCTTCCTGGGAACCCAAGACCCAAACCCCTTGGGTCTTAAACAAGGAGAATTTAACCATCCCCTACTTCTCCCCCCACCAATCCCTGGTGAGTTTAGACTCAATTCTTGGATTCTAAACAAGGAAAATCAATCAGGTTCTTAAAAAGAAAGCTTTTAATTAAAGAAAGAAAAGGTAAAATTATTCTCTGTAAAATCAGGATGGAGAATGCTTTACTGGGTTACTCAGATTAATATACGGATGGGAGAAGGGACTTCCCACCCCCTAGCCTGAGATTCAAAGTTACAGCAAACAAAGGTAAAATCCTTCCGGCAAAAAGACACCATTTACCAGTTGAGAAAACAAACATAAGACTAATCTGCCTTTCCTGCTATTACTTACTATTGGGAAACATGAAAGACTGATTCAGAAAGATTGGAGAACCTGGAATGATGTCCTGTTCCTCTCAGTCCCGAGAGCGAACCACCAACAAAACAATCAGCACAAACAAAGACTTCCCTCCACCAAGATTTGAAAGTATCTTGTCCCCCTATTGGTCCTCTGGTCAGGTGTCAGCCAGGTTCACTGAGCTTCTTAACCCTTTACAGGTAAAAGAGACATTAACCCTTAACTATCTGTTTATGACAGTACGCCTCTCCATTATACATTTACACCAGAGACTTGATTCTGAAGTAGTTGTCTACAGCCTAATATAGCAACGTGCCCTGTTTTTGAAGTCCTGCTGTAAAGAACCTAGGCTAAAATGATCATCCTGTCATTGTGTAATGCTGTCTTCATGCTAGTTCATTTATAGACCTCCTTACTGCTTGGCAATTTAACTAAATTGTTCTGAATTATATGCATTTATACTCGTCAGGGAACTACTTGGCTCAATAAACTCATTAGTCCCTAACAGACACAAGAAAGAGTCATCTGACTTGTTAATATTCCTTTACATCTAAATCACAGTGGTTTTCTAGGGTAAAACAAAACAAGCAACAAAAACCTAGTCTGAATATTAGCAAATGTTATATTCTGCTACTTTTATTGGTTATCTCAGTTAGTCTCTTTACCGGGCTTCTGTCACATTTCAGGCAAAGTAATCCACAATTTTATTTTTTTTATCATCACCAGGCTTGATTTCATGTAAAATAGCTGGAATATTTTTCTCTTATATTCTTCCTAGCATTTAATGAAATTATACATATTGGCTTTTTTTTGTGGCTTAAATATTAAGTCTTTTACACCTCATTGCAAGAGCCCTCTTTTTACAGTTACACCCTGCGATCTCACACTTACATTGACTATACACCAATAGTGAAAGCTTTTGTTCATAAAGTTTCATTAGATTCTTTTCAAGTTCATTTGCAATCAATTTTCAATGAATACTTTACCTCTTCTATCCCCTGTTGTAAGGACTGATTCATCAAGGGTGGCCAAAATAGTTTTGTTTAATTTTATCAGATGCCAGCCAGAGAAAGAGAGAAAAGCATTTTAACAGTCTTTGGCTTGTTATTAGAGCTTCATTGTGAGGCACATTTTAGGTGAAAGAGTATTTCTGAAGTATAGTCATTGAATCTTGTCCTATCTTTTCTCTGAGACCACTACAATGAGGTTAGTAGTATACGTGGTCATCATCATAGTAAATACTTATGTCATGGTAGCACCCAAGACCCCAGTTGGGATTGGGATCCTATTGTGCTAGGCTATGTATAAACATAGAACAGAGGCATTCCTTGCCCTACTAGGGTGACCAGATGTCCTGATTTTATAGGGATAGTCCCGATTTTGGGGTCTTTTTCTTATATAGGCTCCTATTACCACCCACCCCCGCCCCTATTTTTCACATTTGCTGTATGGTCACCTTATGCCCTACAGAGATTACAGTCTAAAGACACACACAGACAAAAGGTAGAGAATGGGGATAAAATACACAAAAAATTACTATGATGGAAAATTGACAACGCTTTGTTAGTTATACAGATCCTAGGGGTTTTGGGGGGCATGATCAGAATCTTAGAGAAATCAGTGGAAAGATGTTCATTGATGCAGATGGGATTTGGATCAGGTCTAAATACTTCATTTTGGTAAAAATGTATTTGAAGTACTTGGGTGGAGAAGGTGGGAGAAAAGAGTAGCTCTTCCCAATGCTCTGAAGCTAACAGGGCCCAGGATGCAGTTGGAGAGAGAATACTCTTACAGAAGAAGATGGGGAAAACTTTACAAATAAAGTTTGTCCCTTAAGCCACATGGGGATGGGAAACAGAATTGTAGCAGCCAGTTGGGGGATTTCTCCAAGCCATTCCATCTTCATGAGGTGCACAAAGGCTTAGTTAGGCAGCATGTAGGGAGTAGCCTTTACTGCTACTTCAGAAATGAGCAGTATGTGCTTCCCCTAGAAGCTGGCAAGGTTAAGCAGCTGGCTGACCACAGACCCCAGGGACTGGTGAGCACAGCCTATGCATTAACACTTACTTAGTGGAGGCTGGGTTTTATTGCTTTCAAGATTAGCTTTTATGGAATTTTAAAAATATGTAATACCGCTAAGAACTTAAACATTACAGGACTATGGTGTAGATTTCCTGCAGTAATACAGACTGAAATTACTCACCTTGTAAAGAAAGAGGAGAAACCCTGCAGTACGTGTTAATATTCTGACACATTGAGGCAAATTGTTTACAGAAGCTGTTGTTTAGGTAGCTGGCTCTATAGAATAGCTATACTGTGTTGCTAAGCTTTTCTGAGTGCTTTGTCCGCATGGCACATTAAGGCCAATTTTTTTCTAAAAAGATACAAATGCAATGCACAAGTCTCAAGGACTACACCAGTCCTTGAGACTAGTGTAGTCCTTGAGAATATATATATGAATATATATGAAAGCAAGATTTTGCCTTAAGAATGTTTGTCCATTGCCCCTTATGCAGTAGCCTGAACTGTTCAGTATATTGGGCAGAGATTCCATTCCAGCACATCAAAGACTGTTAGCACACAACCTTATCAAGGAAATAGTTATCAACAATTGCAATGTCTCTTTTATATCTGAGAAATATCATCAACTCATTCCATTGCAGTCAAGTTGCACACATGGCTAAAAGATAAAATTCCAGAAAAAGGAACTCATATAAATTGTTGTAGTTTCACCGTTGTGTGAAATACGTCATGTTCTCACAGTCCTTCCTCCTCTTTCACAGAAGAAGCTTTCATAACAACAAAGCTGTATACAGAAATTATTGGTGTATATAAGCTGGTATATCTGTGTTTAGTTGTATTTGGTTCATGTTTTTCAAAGATTTAATTTTCAATGCTTTGGGGAGCTATTTATGGAGGAAAATATACAAAATCCAGTCTTCTAAGGATATTACAATTTCTGGATGGCGACAACATGAAATCCCCAGATATTATGCTTTTGATAACTCATATCACTCTCTGATAAAAACAGCTCAGGAAAATCATAAACACAAACATAAATATAAATGTCATGCATCTGACGAAGTGGGTATTCACACACGAAAGCTTATGCTCCAATATGTCTGTTAGTCTATAAGGTGCCACAGGAGTCTGTTGCTTTTTACAGATCCAGACTAACACGGCTACCCCTCTGATACATAAATATAGAGATATTCAAGTTTATTCATTATTCTGAAGAACATAGCTTCACATTCCTAGTGCAAGAAGTTATACATTTAAGGCTCCCTCATATCTTATACATGTACAGCTCATTCATTCAGAACGAACCCCTACCACTCTCTGCAGAAGAATGTAATCAATACAATGGCTAAGAGGAGTCTCGTGTGTTTTGCATGCAAAGTAAGCTTTCTCCTGTAGCCTACGTAAGATCTCCCCAAAACGAGAAGTTTTCTAAATGTGGGGAAATTGGTGGTTACACAATTCTTTACTTGAGCAATACAGAGAGTTTATATCATGGTAAAGCTGACTGACCAGACTGACTAGCTCAACAGTGTGAGCTGGTGTATCTGTACCATGGCACCTGCTCTGGCCAGGCAGAGCATTGCACCTGAGCTACCTCAGTCTGGCAGGACTATGCCCAGGAGGTATGAAAACCCACTCCATTCTTAAGTCCTTCAGAATGCTGGTAGGGGAACCCAGGCCCACCACTCCACTGGGTTCCAGCTCAGCACCCCTAAACTAGACAAGCCAGATCAGGACTTGACAACTCTAGCCATGTTCTCTTCGATCCTTATGGTGAAGGGTAGAGGCCCAGGCAGAGACAGATGCATCTTGGAGGTGAATGACTGGCTCCGAAGATAGTGTCACCAGGGCACAAGAGCAAATTATCCCACTGCATAGGAAAGATAGGAAATATGGCAAGAGACCACGCTGGCTTAACCAGGAGATCTTCAATGATCTAAAAAACAAAAAAGAGTCCTACAAAAAGTGGAAACTAGGTCAAAGTACAAAGGATGAATATAAACAAATAACACAAGTACTGTATGTAGGGACAAAATTAGAAAGGCCAAGGCACAAAACAAGCCTTGTGGATGTGGGGAGAAATGGTAGACATGGTATATCATGACTTTAGTAAAGCTTTTGGTACTGTCTCGCATGACTTTCCCATAAACAAACTAAGGAAGTGCAACCTAGATGGAGCTACTATAAGGTGGGTGCCAAACTGGTTGGAAAACCATTCCCAGAGAGTAATTATCAGAGGTTCATAGTCATGCTGGAAGGGCATAATGAGTGGGGTCCCACAGGGATCAGTTCTGGGTCTGGTTCTGCACAATATCTTCATCAATTATTTAAAAATGGCATAGAGAGTACACTTATAAAGTTTGAAGATATTATCAAGCTGGGAGGGGTTTCCAGTGCTTTAGACGATAGGATTAAAATTCAATATGATCTGGACAAACTGGAGAAATGGTTTGAAGTAAATAGGAGGAAATTCAGTAAGTACTCCATTTAGGAAGAAACAATTAATTGCATACACACAAAATGGGAAATGATTGCCTGGAAAGGAGTACTGTGGAAAGGGATCTGGGGATCATAGTGGACCACAAGCTAAATATGAGTCAACAGGGTAATGCTGTTACAAAAAAAGTGAACATCTTTCTTGGATGTATTAGCAGGAATGTTGTAAGCAAGACACGAAAAGTAATTCTTCCACTCTACTCTGTGGTGATTAGGCTTCAGCTGGAGTATTGTGTCCAGGTCTGGGTGCCACATTTCAGGAAGGATGTGAACAAATTGGAGAGAGCCCAGAGAAGAGCAACAAAAATGATTAAAAGTCTGGAAAACATGACCTATGAGGGAAGATTGAAAAAATTGGGTTTCTTTATTCTGGAAAAGAGAACACAGAGGGGACATGATAACGGTTTTCACATATGTAAAAGGTTGTTACAAGAAGGAGGAGGAAAAATGTTTTTCTTAACCTCTGAGGATAGGACAAGAAGCAGTGGGCTTACATTGCAGCAAAGAAGGTTTAGGTTGGACATTAGGAAAAACTTCCTAACTGTCAGGGTGGTTAAGTACTGGAATAAATTGCCTAGGGAGGTTGTGGAATCTCCATCACTGGAGATTTTTAAGAGCAGGTTAGAAAAGCACCTGTCAGGGATGGTCTAGAAAATACTTAGTCCTGACCTGAGTGCAGGTGACTGGACTAGATGATCTCTCAAGGTCTCTTCCAGTTCTATGATTCTATGGTTTCGGTGTGCTCTTCAGCCTACTGGGCCAGACCTTTCCTCGCAGGGTCCTGTCTCCGACAGCTTTTCCGCAGCTTTCTAGCAAGAGATCACTTCTCCAGCCTGCTTGCTTCCCTGAAAGCTACCCCAACCATCTGCTTCCCAGCTTTTTTATCCTCCCAGCTGCTGTAAGGCTGCTAGTCAGCTTGGCTGGCAGTACCTGCATTAACCCACTGGTTGCTAAGCCAGCACAGGGTACATATACTCCATGACAATGATCTACCAGCACTTGGGGTGACAGGTAGGATATGTGTAGCTACACATCACAATGAAAAGCAGGCTGCATCCACACTGAGGTGTATAGCTACCTGTGTCAGCAAAAGGGACTGGGAGGGGAGAAGCAGCAGGGAAAGAAAGGCTTGGCAGTGGCGAGGCAGGAAGGCAGATTAAAAATGGAAGTTAGCTGCCAGAAGGAGATGGGGAAGAAGGAGCGCATGGATGGAGTAAAGGTAGGTAACATGCAAGAGGCAGAGTCAATGACAGAAGGAAAAGGTACTGCAGGGGAAGAGGCAGAGCAGTTAGTGGGGAAGGAAGGTGATTATGATGGATGATATTGATCCTTTCCTTGAAGATGGTGGCAAGATTTCCACAAGAGGGGGATGCAAATGAAGAAGTGAATGGAAGAACTTGAAGAGAGAGTTCTAGGTGGTGAATAAACAATGGGAAGGTAAATGGATGTTATAGAGTAAGCAGAGAACCAGTGAGATCATTACATCCTCTCTATGTATTAAACTATAAGAAAAAGCAGCAAAGAGTCCTGTGGCACCTTATAGATTAACAGATGTATTGGAGCATGAGCTTTCATGAGTGATGTTCAATACATCTGTTAGTTGATAAGGTACCATGGGACTCTTTGCTGCTTTTACAGATCCAGACTAACACGACTACCCCTCTGATACTATCATTTAAGAAAACCTTTTGGATTAAGTTAGATGGAATAAATCGGCCAAGGTCTTAACATAACTCAGTCACTGTCCAACATTAAACAAGAGTCAGGGTTTGATATACAGAGACCTCAGCCTGCTTAGTACCATGGCAAACACATCACTAAATATCATGTAAACCTTTTATTAAAGATACAGAAAAGGAGGAAAGAATTTGACATGTATATTAAGTCTCTCACTTTAACAACATCCCTTGTTCCCTTTCCTTTAAGCTGGAGAAAGGTTTAGAAGGAAAAACTCCCTTTGTATAACAGTCTCTTTCTTAATTAGTATCTAATGTGGTAATCACCATTAATTTGGATAAAAGAGAAGTTAGCTGAGATGGGCTGGAGCTGCTGTTAAAAAGTCAGTCCTGTTTCATTTGAGGTGGTGTATGGGATTCAGCTGGAGCTGGTAGAGAGGGTGATATCATCTGGATCCCTCTCTCTGGCCCACCCAGTCAGGACATCCCCCTGTATTAGGTGACAAAGGTCCGGGGTCCCATAAAATGGTAGAAGAGGCAGCCATGATGGTGAAGCTTGCTCCAGTAGCTACTGTCTGTTCTGCTCTATTTTCCCCAAAATGTTTCTTTAAGGACCCAGAAAAGGAATGGTGGGTAGAATAGCCCATCCCCTCATTATTTTATCCTCCAACTATACCTTGACATACCAATATGGGTTCATGAATTTCTGGTTTCACATCTTCTGTTCTTACCAAGCATGATTTAACATAGTCTTTGAACCATATCTTTTTGTTTGGACTAATTTAGTCTCTCTGTCTCTGCGTCATACTTTTTCTCATCAACATTTGTTATGATCAGTTATTGTAACATCTTATGAACTCCCACATGCTTTTACAGGTAAACTTACAATTAGAGTAAATTTGTAGATCCTATTATCATAACAGACAATAGACACTTCTTTACTCAGGTGAGAGAAGGACCTTAATGTAAGCAATGAGTTTAGTATGCACATTTTCCATTCTCATTGTACATCTTTTAAAACAAAGAAACCATTATGCGGGAACACTAGTTCCCCTGCAGAACCGAAATTAACTGAGGGCATTTTTCCTTCCCCCTCCATAAATGCAAAAACCAAAAAGTTGAAAAAGAAAAACAGTCTATAGTAAATCTTTTTGAAAAGATAAAATTCAGCCTGTATGAAGCCCAATGAGCTATATTTTTAATAGCTGTTTTATAATTACTTTCTCTTTCATACCATGCCTTAAAGAACCGCTCACTACCCCAACTCTCTGGATTAGTACTAAAAATATAAAACCACAACAATGGAAAAAACTTAATTCATAACATTGTGTTTTAGTGTGTATTGAAGAGTAGTTGAAGATCTACATAGCTATGGTAATGGTGACTATGGCAACTACTTTTTGGTACCAAAAAGGAAAATAAAATCAATGGAAGAATAGTGATTTATACTTGTGATTAAGGCAATGGATGGGAACATTAGGTTCAATTCTCAGATTCCTGTACTTCTTGCTACGTGTTTGTACAGTGTTTAGCATATTGGCCCTCTAACTCCTACTGTAATATAAATAATAACATTACACAATTGACATAGTACCGGTATTTCCTTCTATTGGATTTTGTGGGCTCAGAATGCAAGTTTCTAAACCACTGGTTAGTCCCTATGCTGTCACTAGGCTAACAACAACCATCACATTTTGTTCTCTATTTTATAACAAACACTCTATTTTTTACAATTCCCAAGGATTTGTCTCCTACTATCTATCTCAAAACCCCTTGAGTACATTTGCTTGCCCCGTGAATGAAAGACTTGTTTTAACTACCTTTTAAAATGTATTTATTTATTTATTGAAAGAGCCTCAGTATGCAGGACAACAAACTAACTATCTCGACTAATACTTAATCTTTAAAAAAGTATTTACAAGAAGCCAATATCCTCTAGTATAAAAGAGCATTTCATGTGGCAGACCATGATGTAGAGGACACAATAAAAGGGAAACACAGCTGGAATTGCAATATTGGTGGATAACTAAACATATTCCTGCTGAAGGCAACAGACTTGCAGTTACTGAACTGCTAATCTGTTCTACTGTTTTTTAATCAGATGTTGGCATTATCTGCCACTAATTACGTTTTCATTTCCACTTGTAATTATTCCATTGCATGTTTGTGGTGAGAAGCTGAAAATGAAGCAGATCACCGAGAAAGAATTAATTATTAATGAATAATCATCAGTAGGAAGCCAATTTCATTATCTTCAAAGAGGTAGCCAGAGATTAGCTACTAACTGAGGTTCTCCAACTTTCTGTGCATGACCATAAAGTAATCACAAATAATCACACCCTCCAACTTCATCAGTTATTTTCTATTATGTGAATTGATATCTATTTTTGTCTTTGTTGTTTAACATTAATGTTAGTATTCATGCTGGGGAGTGCTAATTGGAAGGTGTTACATTTGGTGGGCTTTAGGCCTAATTATTAGAGCATCTTCTTCATTAGCACATGGTCCTATGAGGGTTGCATAGTGGGAGTTACTAAATTTACCATGATGTATGAATATTATCCTTATTGACAAACTTCAGGTATTTCAGGCAAGTGGTTAAAGCATAATGATATGTAAAGCTGCTTTCTCCACACTAAAACAAACATACCTATATGTTTGTTGCATTTAAAACTTGCCATCATTAGCTGTCTACTTAAATCAACATATTGAAAATAAAAAATGCGCTGGTTGGCATTTAAGTAGTAAGTATAATGAAATCAAGGTACCTCCTACCCCAAAATCTGTTGTATACTAAACAGAAGCTTTAATACAAAACAGCTCTCTCACGATTGTGATGTAAGGTTCTTTATATAGTGAGAATTTTTTGACACTCTGCTTTTTCACTTCTGCTGTGCTATCAATTCTTTGCTCAATCAACTGAGTTGTCAATCCTAATCCTAATCTTTTTAGATGAATTATTGTTTACAATCAGTTTCTTCATAGTTTATATTAAACTAATTTTAAATAGTTATCAAGAAGTTAATATTAACTGTGAACCTGGTTCAGTCTCTGTTAAGGCAAACAGATACTGAACTCTGTGGCAGGATTGCAGGATCCATGTTGTAGGTATATGACAAGAGGGCCATATATCTCCATTGATGTAATGTATAGGACTTTATGAAAACAAATCTATGGCAATCAGCTCTATTTGATACAAGACATTTTACATTTTAAACATAAGCAGCTAGATTGTCATTTGGGGTAAGCCATAGTAACTCCATGGACTATGGGGAACTTCTGAAGAGATATGCCGATTAAGACCAGCTGAGGACCTAGCTCATGGGATTTTATTAACATTAATAAACATTTATACATTAATTTATAATGTGAAATTCAGAAAGTCTCTAGGTGCAAGTACAATGATTAAAACTCAAACATTACAAACTGTCAACCAATAACACTACTCCCTACCAATCCCCTAACTCCAACATGTCCTACCCCACTGACAGTAAATCCCCTGCTAATTAAAAGACAAATTAAAACAGACACATTTAGCACCATGTAGTAAAGGTTGCCAAGATGAGAACTGGCAGACTATAAGTGAGAGCCAGTTCCAGATATGGAGGCCATCCACCAGAAGTCCCTGTTGGCTTCCCTATGAAGTTCATATGAAGGGATAAACAACGATCATTTCAGTCTACTGTCTGCGGACTTCAAACTGGGTCCAAAGTCACTTATGGCTGAAATAATCTCCAAAACAGAAAGGAGTCCAATGCAGAGCTCAGAATAGAGATCTCATGTTCATAGCCACCTGGCCGCTTTATGAAAAGGTGACTGCATTCCTCACCAACACAAGATTCCATGTCATTTTCCAAGGCCGAACGAGTAGCACCCTTGTGAAGTGGATTACAGTAATCTAGCCTGAAAACACTGAGGGGATGAATAACTGTAACGAGGTCCACTTCAGAGAGGAAAAGCTTCAGATTTCAGCCAGCCAATAGGTTAGAATGTATTTTGGACTGTCACTGACTTTTTAAAATCTAACTGCTAGCAATGGATTCAATAAAGCCCTGAGATTCCCAACTACTGACATGAAAGGCAATGATTTCTACTGAGGGAGCAGTTTCCACGTCAGTTTGTGCAATGCTCCTTTCTTCTACCTTTGTGTTATCTAGATTGATTTTAAGCCAGCTGGGGAAGCAATCTGGGTTTGGATTGTTATACCAGTATAATAAAAACCAGCAGGATCTTATTAAAAGGGATAAGGCAAAGATGCCACATTTACTGCAAATATAATAACAAAGCAAAAGACAAAAGTAAACAATGTTGTTTGACTAATTCCTATTACTACTTATTCCTTATACACACACTCACACACACACACACATATATATATTCATTCACACAATCATTCATTCAGATTCTGTATAGGTGTTACAGTTACCAGCCTAGAAGTTGTTCGTGCCAAGTTACTGGCCAGGTATCTTGGTCACGAGGATGGAGCCGAGTCTATGTCAGATGCACCTGATGCTCCTGGAGGTTGGCAGCAGAACCAGAGACTCAAAGTCCTCAGTTTTTGGAGTTCATTCCTATAGGAATTAATTCCTATGTTAGTCTATGGAAGCTGTTTCATCCTGCTGTTGCTGGCTCAATCAGCAGATGGCACATTCCTGGTGGCTCCACACTGTCTAAAGTGGCACTTTCCTTCCAGGTGGCACAAAGCTTCCAGGTGTTTGGGGTGGATCCCAGTTTACCCTCCGGGGGTTGTCTGGTGGTCCACTTGACACATTCTTCGGCCAATGGTTCCTTTCTAGGCTGGCACCTCCCTAACCATTCACATACATTAAGCATTCATCAACATGCGTTCCCTATCTTAGGCATAGTCAACTAACGGCTTAAGGCTCACAGCAGAGGTGGTAACATAGCGTCCACTTTAAGAACAAAGTCTATTAACTTGTTTGTATGTTTTACATAGTAATAGAGTATCTTTCACAGGACAGATACAATCAATGTTTTCTGCAGATAGGAGCTTACAAGTTTTAACAGAAGAACTAAAAGATTTTTTGTACTTGGTGAAACTGGGGGGTCGCTGTCACTTGGGAGAATCACTGTTAGTACCTTCTTTAATATCCCTACAGGATGAAAAAAATAAACAGCAGCATTTTTGCCCAGGGTCCCTCCCAGCAGCCCCACCTAAACGTTAAACTGGGAGAGTTACAAGATGGAACCTTGCAGTACTCCTAAAAGGATGGTCTCCAAAGAAGATCAGCAACTGCCCATTACCACCTTCTAAGTCCTTTTGGAAAGGAATGAGTGGAACCATTCTAAAGTAATCCTGTCCACTCGTGACTGGTCCCAATATTGAGACACCCTTTCCTTGTGGTCAGCAGTGTTAAAAGCTGTCGAATGACATCAATGTTAAGATAGATATCTGAGTACTCTTCATTTTCAGGAGGAAATTATTAGCCAAAGATACTATATCAATGTAGTTCTTGTGCCATGTTCAGAGTAATAGGGATTAAAGAATTTTGGAGAAATTCAGATGGCATTGAGTTGGCCAGCCACTACTTTTTCATTAATTTTCCCCACACAAGAAGGTTTCGGTTTGGTGTGAAATTAGCAAGGTTGTCCATGTCAAGAAATGATTTCTTCAATGAATGCCTAACTACTATGTTTTAAAGTAGCCAGAAAGCTGCCTTCATACAGGGAGGCACTAATAATCCTCATCACTAATGGAACTAAACTGTTCCCAGTGGCTTTCAGCAACTATGAGAGGCAACGATCCATCAAACCAAAAATGGAGTAACATCCACTTAGCACATCCAAAATTTCTGACAGCAAATCTGTACCAGAGTCAAACAAAGAGGGTGACACATTTGGCCCTTCTTGCTTTTATATTACGGTCATGAGACCAGCCACGGTTCTGAACAAGTTTATCTGCAAAAGAGGTGAAAAAAGCTTCAGAGTGAGAAACACTTTTCTGTATCATCAAGTGCATCCAAAACACTGAGCACAGACTGGTGAGTACAAATAGATAGCTCACAACTTGAACCATCTGCAGTGGCTTAGAAATCACAGATACTGTGTTTAGGGAGCTGGTGTCCTGTAACTGTTGCTTATGACATTGATTATAACCATCTCATTGCTACCTTGTGCTTCCCCTGTCTGGATCTAACTGGACACTATGCTCTCCAAGCTGGCTCTGAAATCTCCAAGAAAGTACCATCAAAACACATTCACCATCAAGAGCTAGGGAAGGCCATCACCTGAAGCTGAAGGAGTTAATGATATGACTATAACACTAATTATTACATCATCATTTCACCTATACCCCTATATGCCTAGTGGAGACATCAATTATGTTACTGTAAAACACTATATATGACTTCATCGGAATCAAGTGATAATCACAGCAAACTCCATTGAAAAATCTCAGGGAAGTTACAGTGATATATATTTAATGGTGTGGCTAACCATGTCACCACTCTCAACAATATGTTCTTTCCTAGTATAAAATGTCATGCCACACAATCCGACAAAGCTCAGAATACTGAGGTAATTGGAAGCCATTATTTTCAGCTGAAACAATGACAAGCTGCAATGTTAATTCCTGCTTTAAGGTGAGATTGTTTTCCTATCTACTGTGACAAAGCATGATATAATGATGTCACAACCACAAATACTCTTCAAATTGTGCATTTTTGCATTCAGAGCAGGATGGCTTCTGTCAGATTTCTTTTTTGGCACAGAATCTGGCAATCAAATAAATATTAATCCCTCTCTGCCTTCAAAACTGCCTCTGCCATATTAGGATTTTAAATATCTTCATTAATTGCCTAACTGCTTTTTCCTAAAATCCCTAAGGGATCCTTTGATATCAATCACTCTAATGTGTCACCAAGTGATTCGTGACTTCACTCTGTATTACAAAAGGCATGTCTAGCTGAATTTCTTCGCACGTTTTTGATGAAGGGAAGAAAAGAACTAAACAAAAAAAACAAACAAGCTTTTGGATTCCAAAGGAGGGCAAATTTGGAAAGAGTAGCCAAAGTGCTGCATTTATAGAAACTAGTTCTACCTCAGATCACGTCCATGGTAAACCTGTTTGTAAGCAAAAACACTCCATATGTTAATAAGCACCTCAAATGTATAAGAGAAGAAATCAGTCACACAAGAATATGCTAGTATGAAATCTGCAAAAGAAACTTTAGAAAAGGTTAGCTATTTAAATGTCCAGGATAAGTAACACACAGTTACAGATATGTTTGTGGAACAAGGTTTTTGCTGAGTGACACTGTAGCATGGGATCCCTGAGCTAACAAAGAAACTGGTAGATGAAAGTAATAGCTTAGAGATGGAGTTTATTATAATTTAAGACTTAGATTTTCAATGTGGCCTAAAACATTTGAATGCCTAATTCCTAAATTCCAAGGTGAGTCCTAGATGGGTCATCTGCTACTTTTTGCTGGATGGCAGAGAGTGGAAAAGTAATTTAAAAGATAACAAAAAGAATATACAACAACCCCTCCATACATGGTCAAAAAAATTCTATGATTCCACCAGCATGGAAAAACCCTGAAAGGCAGCAACATAAGCACACGTGTGCAGGAGGGCAGAGGGGAGAAGGCAGAAATGTGATAGAACAATTGCATTCTGTGATATTCCTGAAAGCCATCTCACTACCAATGATAAAAATGGGGAAGCAGCAGTAATTTACACACAGCATCTCTAAAAGAATTTTGGCAGCTCTGGACACAAATTGTCACTATGTGCTGATGTTGTGTGTGACCTTTGGGTGCAGATTCTGAAGCACAGTGAACGAGCTAGGATATTTATTTATGTGGACACCAAGATCCTGAATGCTTGTGCCTGCAATAATCTTGCCTGCTAGAACCATGCCTTCTCCCACATGAGTTCCACAATAGTCTCTGTATAATGTCCACTATATTTATGCACTTCTGGTTTTCCTGTTATACAGTATCATGCTATTTCTCATATCACTTTATTTCACCAGGTACAGCCCTGTCTTAAACGTTTATTTTTGGGGGGAATGTTATAGTGCAGGGTTTGATAAGACAGCTCTGGAATCATCTGGAGTATTAAATTCCCTGGGCCCTGGTTATTCTGGTTGAAGGTCTGCATATGATAGAGACAGCCCTGGTCTTATTAGCTAGGGATCTTCTCTTTGTGATAGACAAAGACCAGGTGTCCCTAAAATTCCTTTAGACAAGTCAGCTGTCTTTGACCTCGAGGTATTATTGACATGGCTTGAAACCCTGCGGGGAAGTAAGTGAGATTGCCAATTTTGCTTGGACATATTCCTGGAAGTTTCATCACATGACTTACTCTTTAATTAAAGATTAATCTTTAATTCAAGTAGACTCCAGGACTAACCTGGAGGGCTGGCAACCATAAATAGATTAAATGGCACTTGAGTGGTTCTGCTATTTCTATTTGAGAAGATACAGAGTGAAGCATTGGACAAATGTTCATCAGCCTGGAGGGCTCCCTCATGTGGGATATAATTCTGACCCCCTTCCTGTTCAAAGATGCTAGGAGAGACAGTGAGACAGGTTGGGCTGCAATGCCATGAATTAGCTGATGAAACATACTCTATAGCTCCTTTTCATCATACTCAGATAGTACAGTACATCAGACTCAGACTTTCTTAGTGTCTAACCAAAACTGCAGCTTGGATGAAAGTTTGTCTGACACAGGCACAATCTGAGCATGTTGGAAGTGATTCTGTGAAGCTAATGAAAGCATTTAGAGGAGATGGCATATCTACCCCCTTGACTGGAAGATGCCACCCCTTTTTTAATGTTTATAGTCAAGGGATCTACTACACCCTTGGCTGATTTTATTCTTTTCAGCCGGGAAATGCTCACATACAGTGGTGATGCAGACAGGCAATCTGAGAACCCAGAGCAATGGTTCCCAAACTTGTTCCACCGCTTGTGCAAGGAAAGCCCTTGGCGGGCTGGGCCGGTTTGTTTACCTGCTGCGTCTGCAGGTTTGGCCAATCATGGCTCCCAGTGGCTGCAGTTCACTGCTCCAGTCCAATGGGAGCTGTTGGAAGCGGTGGCCAGTACGTCCCTCAGCCGGCACCACTTCCAGTAGTACCCATTGGCCTGGAGCAGTGAACCGTGGCCACTGGGAGCCACTATCAGCCAAACCTGCAGACGTGGCAGGTAAACAAACCAGCCTGGCCTGACAGGGGCTTTCCCTGTACAAGTGGCAGAACAAGTTTGGGAACCACTGACCTAGAAAGATGTCCTTATTGCAATAAGAACATAAGGACCTAAGGATGGCCATACTAGGTCAGATCAAAGATCCATGTAGCCCAGCATTCTGTCTTTCGACAGTGGCCAATGCCAGGTGCCCCAGAGGGAATGAACAGAACAGGTTATCATTAAGTGATCCATCCCCTGTCATCCATTCCCAGCTTCTGGCAAACAGAAGCTAGGGACACTATCCTGCCCATCTTGGCTAATAGCTGTTGATGGACCTATCCTCCATGAATTTATCTAGTTCTTTTTTTGAACCCTGTTATAGTCTTGGCAAGGAGTTCCACAGGTTGACTGTTGTATGAAAAAAGACTCTCTTTTGTTTGTTTTAAACCTGCTGCCTATTAATTTTATTTGGTGGCCCCTAGTTCTCATATAATGAGAAGGAGTAAATAACACTTCTTTATTTACTTTGTCCATACCAGACATGATTTTATAGACCTCAATCATATCTCCTCTTAGTCATCTCTTTTCCAAGCTGAAAAGTCCCAGTCTTATTAATCTTTCCTCATACGGCAGCTGTTCCATACCCCTAATCATTTTTGCTGCCCTTTTCTGAACCTTTTCCAATTCCAACATATATATATTTTTGAGATGGGGTGATCATATCTGCAAGCAGTATTCAAGATGTGGGTGTACCATGGATTTATATAGAGGCAATATGATATTTTCTGTCTTATTATCAGTCCCTTTCTTAATGATTTCCAACATTCTGTGAGCTTTTTTGACTGCCGCTGCACATTGAGTGGATGTTTTCAGAGAACTATCCACAATAGTAACCATACTTTCCTGCTATCTACTCTTTCCTCTTGGATGTGGATCACAGCAGAATTATCTGTGTTTTGGCCTTTCTAGACTGGATTCTTGCAGCACGGTTTACATTGTGCTATATCTCAAAACTCCCTTGGAAATTTCAGTTAGCGCAAAATGCAGCTGCCTACTTATGTGAGAAACAGAGCTAAGTGAAGCATCTCACATCTGTTCTGAAGTCTGTGCTGGCATCCAGTTTGTTTCTGGAAGCAATACAAGGTGTTGCTATTAATCTACTGTATAAAGCACTATATGGCTTAGATCATAAGTATGTCAGTGATTGTGTCCTGGCCCCAGCAGCTGAAATTAGCTGAGGTGCTTGAACATCCTCCAGATTTAAATGTCTTAGAGATAGAGGGTGGCTCACTCAGAGAACTCTCTGGAACTTGCCTAGGTTAGTAGCTAAATTACTGCCGATTCCTGAATGGAAGTATTGGAGGACAACAGGCTCCTTTACCTTCAAGTAGTGCTGGTCATAATATGGCCATGGAATTTAAAGATGGAAAAAGACCTATTAGATCATCCAGCTCAGGACTTGTGCAGCTGGAGCTCTGAACATCTTTGTTTTCATCAATTATTGCCAAACTTCAATGTATTTTCTCTTCTATTTCTATAATAGCTTTCTAAAATAAAATAGTAAACACAGTAAGCGTAAATTTTTCATAAGGGCAATTCAAGTTTCCTGCAGTGGGCCAACACAATGTCTCCCTCTATCACATATTATACACAGGAATTTATGACAGTTTTAATATGCATTTTACACAATTAAGTTGTGTAAAATAAAAATATGCAAATGATTAACTCCATAGATATTGAGGCCTGTTATAGTCTGTTGTATAAATTCACATATTGGTCATATTCTAAACTGAGTTATTTTACAGACCTCTCATGGTTTTAATGGATGTTCTATGCAAAGAATATGAGGAGATGTGGATTTATATGACAGAGTATAACTAGATGTCAGGTAGCTACTATGGTGTTTTGGATCCAATGTCAAAAATTACTTGAGCATGCTTTTCTTACTTGGATCGTTGGCCCTACAGTTAGAACAATTCTGCCAGTGTTATCAGAGTGTGTTTTTTTAGAACTATTCAGGCACTTCTTGGTTCATGGACAATTGACTCGAGGGAGTGTCTGTTCCTTCAGAGGCGTTGCAGTCCATCATGTTCTGTGCTCCTGCCATGCATGCACACAAAGTCCACACACTAAACCACCTTATGAAATATTTATCCCCCAAAAGGAAATGTGCATTTCTAGTAGCCATTTCTCTAAACAAAAATAAGTTAGTCATTTGCCCCCAAAGTACCCCAAAGCACTAGCATACACATAGATGAATGACTTCAAATTTTCATTTTAAAAAAGAACATTATTTATAATTTAGAGTGCCTGAATCAACTGGCTTAAATTTTTATGCATTCCTACTACTTTAAAAGTGTCAAGCCACCAGCTGAAAATTGGAATTTATAATTGGGAGCAGTGACACAATCTCCCCTATAGCAGCATCAAAAGTACTATTATAATACTGTCACATGAAGAATCCAATAATTTCATTTGGCAACAAAGTCTTTGCACCAGCCACTCTTGAAGTGCAATTAATTCAATAATGAAAAATACACAGCAATATTTTTGCATTTATTTATGGTCTTTCTTTTTAATTCCAAAACAAATTTCAATGTAGCATACATAATCCTGTCTGGTTTTAGGGGTTTTCATTAAACTATAAGTGAATTGCCCTTCTGGCTGAAAATCTGTTTTCTTGTGCATTCACTTCCCTCTTACGTACTAAATTCCATCTTAAATTCCACATGGATTCTATAGATTTTATTTAAGCAGAGCCAAGTTGCACAAACACATCTGCCCTAGAGAAGTTTGCCTCTTTTAACATGCAACCCACCACTAATGCTCCTTCTTCATTTAGGTTTTCAATTTGGATGAATTCCAAATTACCATTTATTCCAATAGAAACACTACTAATTACACAAAGCATCTTAATAAAGAGTGGAAACAAGATTGAAAACATCCTCCCTTCTGGTGTTCTAGTACCTGGCAGTTTTAAAATAACAAAAAGGTACTTTACTTTCACAATATTATTTAAACCTCTTGAACCATCTATTATTTGGTGCTTTAGTCTTAGTAAAATATAACTAGTTAAATTGGACATGAAATACAATTGTTTTGCATACAGAGAACAGAGGGGGCTTGTTTTATTCATTTATTTCCCTCATCTTTTGTTACAAATAAAAGATGTTAAGCTCTTTAAATTAATTTGTTTATGTATGGTAGCAGCCACAATATGCTGTGCTCTTTTCAAACCTAAAAAAAGGACGGTCCTACTTCTAAGAAGCTCACAATCTCTGGACAGACAGACCAATAGACAGTGTTTAGGAGAAAGGGAACAACAATAGGCAATTTATATACATGTGAACTTGATTTGCTGCAATCAGAACACCATAATCTTAGGCTCTTTAATAGTGACTTAAATGCGGACAGGTTAGAGGGGCTTGGAAATGAGGTCATGGAGTTCATGTTTGTGCCACGAAGAAGGAAGAACGAGAGTGAGTAGCTGACAAACAGGTGACCAAGACTGGGAACACCAGCAGATCAGAATGGATGGGGACAATGCAACACTCAACAAAGGAGAGGAGGAGACATAGGGAGGGCCACAATCATGTAAAGCTTTGAAGGTGGTGATGAGAACCTTAAGTTTGATGTGACTGTGGAAGGGAAACCGGTGTATGGATTCTAAGAGGGGAATGACATGATCCTATCAGCAGGCAAGGTTGGTGATGAGTTCAATGGCTGCATTTCGTATGGACCGATGGGGAAAATGTGAAAGCCAGAGAGGGGGACATTGCAAGAGTCAAGGTGAGATATTATGTGGGTCTGATGAATGAGAGACTGGATGATGATGGTGAAAGGAAAAGGATTCTTCTTCTCTGCTGCTGTGGTAGTGTGTAGGCTCCTCCCGTGTCAATAACACGGCCAATCACTGCATGCTGATTGGTCAATAATACTTTCCTCTGATGCTACAAAAAGTTAAAATACATATCAGAATGACTAAAAGGTCAATAATGTTTTTTCTTTGGGCTTCTCACTTCATCTCATGTTCAACATATTAATTTTCAAAAAGGAACACATGAGAAATCTCTGGCTATAATGGGGAAGATCTCCAGGTATTTCTGATGGAGCTATTTAGACTGCATAAGGCAATATATATGTATTGTACTAACACCAAAATTTGACATTCTTCCTAGCAAATATTGACCTCCTGGGACACACATCTGCTAGTTAGCCATACAAGAGCTCAGTAGAACATATCCTCAAAAAAAAGATACATTAGAACTGCTAAATGTACAGAGAACAGCAACAAAAATTATTAGTAGCATGGAACAGCTTCCATCTGATGAGAGCTTAAAAAGACTGGGTCTGTTCAGCTTAGAAGAGATAGCTAAGAGGGGATATGAGAGAGGTCTATAAGAACATGAATGGTGTGGAGAATGTGAATAAGGAAGTTTTATTCACCCCTTCACATAACACAAGAACCAGGGGTCACGCAATGAAATGAATTAGCAGCAGGTTCAAAACTAACATAAGGAAGTACTTCTTCACAGACTGCATAGCCAACTCATTGCCAGGGGATGTTATGAAGGCTAAAAGTATAACTGGGTTAAAAAAATAGATAAGTGCACGGAGGATAAGTCCACCAATGGCTATTAGCTAAGATGGTCAGGGACACAACCCAGTGCTCTCGGTGTCTCTAAACCTCTGACTGCCAAAACCTGGGAATGGAGAACAGGGTATGGATCGCTCAGTTGCCATTCTGTTCATTTCCCCTGAAGCACCTGGTATTGCCACTGTCAGAAGACAGGATACTGGGCTAGAAGGACCATTGATCTGACCCAGTATGGCCATTCTTAGGTTCTTATGATCAGAACAAATCTAGAACTCCCACTTCTCTCCTTCATATTAATGAATCTGTTGATTAATATTGTGACTGGGGTCCCAGGGAAGCCAACTGAGGTCACTCAGTTAGGGTGAACTGCAAATAATGGGGAGGCAATCCCCAAAACTGATGGATATTCCAATACTTGGATTTACCAAGCCAGCACAAAACAGCTTCTATAATACCTCACTGGTTACCCAGAAGCCAACAACAAGTTCCCTTAAAGCAACCCAGCCTCAGGCCTCCACTCAGGCACCCGAAACAAACATGATGAGGATTACTGAAAACCTTATTCATCATATAAAAAGTTCTATCAATCCCAAAGGATCGAATGCATTACCTCCCAGGTTAATTAATATTTCAGATCATATGAAAATACACACTTATAGACTATGCTTATTAACTAAATTAAAATGTATTTAAAAAGAAAAGAGATACTGTATTGGTTAAAAGATCACTATACATACAGACATGAGTAAAATTCTTGAGGTTCAGATTCATAGCAGAGATGGTGAGCTTTGTAGTTGCAAAGAGTTATTTCGGAGTTGGTCCATAGGTTATAATCCAATGTTTATATTCAGGATGGTCCAGTCAGGATCAGCTTAAGCTTCCCCTGCATGAAGCTTCAAGCAGATCTGAGATAAAAAGGATGAGGACACAAGGGTCTTTAATAGAGATTTCTAGCAGCCACTTGATCATAATGTCCTGGGTGAACAATAGGCTTTTGATGTAGCTTACTGTTTCCTAAACCTCACCGGTAATTAACTACATGGATTAACATAAAATAAGTTATCCATTAATCAGTTTATCACAAACTTTAAAGAAATATATAGACAATGACATTATTGTACCCAAGATTCATCTAAATGTTATTATTCCCTTTTGATCTCTGAATCAATAGCTATAGTGACAGACAGAAACTATCTATTTCCATGGCTAACATTTATGAGTACACACATATAATCAGTATCACTTCTTCTAATGTCTAACAACATAGGTTTGCATTTCAAAGTTCTAGCCATTTACCATGGAATGGCCCAAATTACCATTCACACACTTTCCTAACATGACTTTAAAGGTTGACTCTAGGTCAACTAGCCTGTAAGCTGCTTAACCCTTTCTGGCTACGTCACACCATTCTTAGGTTCTTATGATCAGAGCAAAGCTAGAACTCCCTCCTCTGTCTTTCATTTTAATTAATTAGTTGATTAATACATCCAAAATTCCACACTTTTTTGCAGATATTCAGGCAGAAGACATGTACTCCCTTAGGGAAATATACCTATGTCCCTCTCTCAGCAAAAGCAGAAGGGATCAGAAGCCAATAGAACTGGATTGTTTGTGTCGAAGACTGGAACCATTCCTTTCTCCTACCTTATTTTACATAAACGCCACTTCTTCGCATTTAGAGCTCTGCCAGCCAAGAGAAGACATCTAGGAGAGAAGTCACTTAAAAGGCCAATTCATAGCAGTTGACACTGTTCCTAGTAATTTTAACTCCTGCTCTATCTTTGTTATGCTAGGAGATGGGACAGTTTGAAAAGGCACTGGTGTGATGGAGGGAACTATGGAGCTGTAGAGTAAAGGTTGTGTCAGGCAGCACCAAAAAGGGCAAGCACAACACACGACTACAACCTCCACTCCTGTCAGGTGATTGATTGCAGCTGAGCAGGGTCCTCTGCTGAGCTGCCATTTTGGCTGACTATTCCTTTGAATCCCTGTTATCTACATGGTTTGAAGACCATGCCCCCTGCCTCCTTTACAGCCTCCTCGAAGGGAATAGGAAGAGGAAATGCCATGAGATAAACCTGACAGAGTCTCCTGGGCACTTGTCCCCTCCCATGGTTTTACCACAGGAGAGAGGATATGGCCCCTAATAACACTGTATGCCTTGTAAACTGTGAGGCCAGCATAATATTGGTGTAGTCTACTCCCTTTCATTGTCTGAATACTCAGCACTAACACACTATTCTCACTGGATCTATTTTTATGAGAGCCAGTCAGGGAACATCACAAGTGTTCTAAACATCTGCAGTGCACTACAAATTTAACAATGCCAGCACCATATGCTCTTACATTTTATATAACGTATGAAGTATGCCTCACTAAAACTCAAGAGAAAAGTTGATTAATATTGTTTAGACATGAAATAATATATGCATATTTTAATGAGTATCTTATTTTCAACATCTAACTTTGTTTTTGTAACAATGTTCTAAATAAGAAATTTCTAGTTACAGTACGGAGAATGTGGAAAAAATAATGTAGCAGTTGTAAAAAATGTTGACTATTCAGCAATGAGCTATTTCTTGCTATTGTTAAAGAGAACACTTTCTACAGAGACAGAACAGGGACGGTTTTTCCTGAAATATTTTCCCCACTGTATTGCATTAAAAGAAAAGCAGCTATCGATGGAATAGGTTATAATAAGATGCAGCACAGTCAACAAGATGGAAAGTTTTCATGCTTGTATATGCTTGATGAGGACTGTGCAAGCTGATACTATATCATCTCCATTCAGAATCTAATACAATTAACAGAGAATAAGCACAGGTTTTCTGTGGACTTTTCATACACCAGTATAACATAATCCAAAATAGAAACTTTGTTTTCTACAGTAAAAACGAAGAATACAGAAGTTCACATTATAGCATTTGCTGTAATATCAACCTCTCTTTTCTTTTCTGGGTAGCTGAAGAGACTTGCCATCATTAAAATCACATATTCCTATTGCATTATTGAGTCAGAATTTCCTTAAGCAAAGTATAATATCAGGAAAGGATTTGCCACACAAAACACAGGTTTTAAATAGGAAGATCTAGTGGTGCATTATTGGTCAAATTTCATCCCTTCGGTACAGCGCAGTTTACTTTGTATCTTGTAAGTTCCTTCTGTGAGTTCTGTAGCATTTGCAAGTTTACAAGCATCTGGCCGGCTGCCTCACCACAAGGAGATTTTGTAAACAAATATAAAGTACTCTCAGTAATGCAAGTTAACAAATCTAAGGAGCTAATAGAATATGTTAAAACTTAATTTTTGATCTGTCATTTTAAATTGTTTTGCTCCCAGTGCTAAAGGGAAGTTGGAGCAATAGTTCTATGTCAGCACTAAGGAACAGAGACAGAATTCTAAGCTTCTCAGCCTGAGAGGGGAGTATAATTCACATGTACAATGCTATCCACAAATGTCTTGTCAGCTTTCTACAAATCTCTCCCTGCCCTCACTGAGTGATGTTCCTTTCCATTCAAAACCTTTCAGTTTGTGCTTAGTACATGCCTGCTCCAAAACCCATTGAAGTGAATGGGGATTTCTCAGTGAGCATCGGACCAGACCCTGCCTGTGTAAATCTCTGCAGAAACAGCCTTTGAGGCCCAAAGCAGCCCTCAGCCACACACCTCACCTCTCAAAATCCACCTTTTGATGTGGGGGACCTAGAAATATCAAGATTAAACTCAGGTTTTCTTTTGAAGTGAAAGCTAAGTGTTCAGCCCTTTTCCTTCACAGACAGCCTTGAAAAATCTAAGCTAAGTGCTATGCTTGAAAGCTACTAACTGATTTTGTCTAAAGTAGTTGGGAATTCATTTTTCCCTCTGTAGTTACCGAACAGATTCCTGCAGTCCATGAAACCCACAGCAACACGCCCTTCACTTCCTTGGGAGTTCATATGCCAGTTCGTAGCTTGTGTTGGGGGTGGAGTGGGGAAAAGACCACTCAGACTACTGTTAATAGCACTAAGCCACCACAACCCACTGACTAACTTTAGCTGAGTAGGTTTCTCTACAGAACTAATATTTTGGCTACAATGGGTAGTTTGAGTGGGGATCAGTTCAATAGCATGAGGCAGCCTGGACTAGTGAAGTAAGTAATGGACCCCTCTGTTTTAATTGCTGCTCTGACACTAACTCCCTCCATGGCTTTAGCCAACTCACTTAACTTTTGTCTTTATTTTGTCACCTGAAAAATAGGAATAATGCTGCTTTTCACCACCAGAAGGGGGGAGGATAACTGATTAATGTTTATACTAAAATTCATCAACACATTTCACAAAACCCTCCTTTGGCTGGAAACCAAGACACACCCAGGACCTCCATTTATTTGAGCTATCCCTAGCAAAACAATTTAAAATATAGGGAGTTGGGCTCCCCCTCTCCAGGCTGATGAGGACATGTTTACACCCACAAAGGAGTTTGTTGTTGTTTTTTTTAAATATAGCAGGTCAGATCAGCTCAGTAATCCTTGCAAGAATTTTGCCAGCCCTAATAGTGGACAGGAATCAGTTATGTCTGGGAAGGGTAGTGAACAATTATGTCACAGGTCTGGCCCACCTAAAAATGCCAAGACATAGCAAAGCAGGCCACCAGCTCCTGCAATGAAAATCTCACTATACAAATTTTCCCTTCCTGAGGCTTCATTCTGAAAGTGATAGCGAAATCAGGTCCCTAACCAGACAGAAACATTAATTCATAACCCCTCATTCACTTCTATAGCTAGCAGGGAGCTGCTTTTATACGGTTCCCTGGCTTTCCTCTGAGTATCTGATTGGACCTTTGGTTTCCAGCCATACTTAATTACTCCACCCTTTGCACCTACAGGAGATATATACTGGGAGTTAATTCTCTTCTGGTATCTAGCTGGGATATCTGCATTGCCATTCACTCTTTTAAACTGTTTCATGGTGCTGCATGTCATGGACACACTATAAAATGTATATATAGTCAGAACAATGGGCTGTTACTTTTGCTATTATTGTCCTACAAAACTAAATGGTTCTCATTCATTTATTTGGTTAACATCCTGGAACTACCTCTCTTACAAATTATTAGCTAGAATGGGAATAACCTTAGCACAGATGTGTAAGGGGAGGGTAGGATGCAAGGAACCATGCAGGGGCTTTCACAGTCAAAATGTTTACATTCACCTGAGTACAGGGGCTGCTCCTGTTAGCACCCCTGAGTGCTAGATATCCCAAAGGGGTCAAAGAGGGTTAGAGATGAGAGGGACCAGTGAAGGCCCAACCCCCCTCTGAAGCAAACACACACTCTTCTCTGTGCTCTCCTGAAAAATACAGGCAACACAATACTTCCCTGCGTTTTCACTCTGGTGGTTCTGTCCAACCCCCACTGCAGGGCTGTGATTAAAAGTTACAAAAGAGACCTTTGGAGCCCAGTTCTGCAAAACTTCCACTGTAGGTTTGCATGACTAAGCACTTCAGGATCAAGCCCCATACTCAGATAATCAGTTCTTTGCTGGAGGTTTTTCACACTAGTGGCTAGCAGGGAAACATCAGCTCTCTGCAGGTTATTCAAGACCATAGCATTTAAAACTCTCTGTGACATTACACTGTTTTAGTAGATAAAAGTAAGTGGGAGAACATACATGTGATGAAATAAGGGCAAAGCTTAACATCACACCTCTGGGGTCTGGAAGTCCTGTAGGCCTTCATTCTTCTCTCTAATTGCTTCCAACAATATTGCATTTGGCTACTCCCCTTTCATTGCTTTCCTTGGACAGCCTTTAGGAAATGGAAACTGCTGCAAGTGCTTCTGGACTTATCCAGCATTTGAACCATATAAATAAAAACTGAACAGTAGATGACTAGAGCCAATACATTCTTTTCCTACTTCACTTGATGGGCTATTAATTATTCTGTGTGATTTAACAATGGTTTATATGATCTAACCCTATGTTTATTCATCCTTCTTTTCTCAGAAATTTGTTTCTTTTAAAATATGCATTTTCCCCTATATAGAAATAAGAAACATTTTAAATCATTAGCCAAATCCAGAAGTCCCTACTCATTTTTTTCTCAGTTCTGGAGTAATGGAAGCTTGACTGAGAAATCTGACTTAATGTTAAAAAAAAAAACCCTTATGCTCAGTAATTTCATAATGAATAAGCCTGTACAGGATAATGACAATTGCATTTTTCACATTAGATTTCTTAGGGATTGAGGCCCAAATTTTGCCTCCCCTTCAGCAAAGCACTTAAGCATATGCTTAAATGTAGTCCCATTCAGCAAAACACACACTTTATGCATTTGCTGTAAGACCTATTTGAAGTCAATGGGACAGAAGCACGTGCTTCTACTGAAGTATATGCTAAGTGATTTGCTAAATAGGAATGGGATTACTCAATTTAAAATTAAGCATTTGCTTAGATTTTTTTTTCTAAGCAATGCCCAAGCTGTAATGCATCTGGAGTAACTCCTTTAACTTAATTTGATACACCAGTGTAAACCTGAATTTTTTTTGCTCTGACTGTACATTGCATTTACCTTCATGGTACATTACAAGTTCACTTCATGGTGGCAGGTTAGATGGAGACAATTTATATCACAGGCTGAATCACAGAATATTAGGGTTGGAAGAGACCTCAGGAGGTCATCCAGTACAATCCCCTAGTCAAAGCAGGACCACCACCAATTAAATCACCCTAGCAAGGGCTTTGTCAAGCTGGGCCTTAAAACTTCTAACGAAGGAGATTCCACCACCTCCCTAGGTAACCCATTCCAGTGCTTCACCACCCTTCTAGTGAAATAGTTTTCTAATATCCAACCAATATTCCCCCACTGCAATTTGAGACCATTGCTCCTTGTTCTGTCATCTTCCACAACTGAGAACAGCCTAGCTCCATCCTTTTTGGAACCCCTCTTCAGGTAGTTGAAGGCTGCTATCAAATCCTCGCTCACTCTTCTCTTCTGCAGACTAAACAAGCCCAGTTCACTCCTCCTCAACTCGTAAGTCATGTGCCCCAACCCCCTAATCATTTTTGTTGCCCTCTGCTGGACTCTCTCCAATCTGTCCACATCCCTTTTTAGTCGGGGGAACAAAACTGGACGCAATACTCCAGGTGTGGCCTGACCAGGCCTGAGCAGAGGGGAATAATCACTTCCCTTGATCTGCTGGCAATGCTCCTACTAATGCAGTCCAATATGTTGTTGGCCTTCTTGGGCACACTGCGGACTCATATCCAGCTTCGCATCCACTGTAATCCCCTGGTCATTTTCTGAAGATCCATGGATGATTGATTTACAGATATAAGAGTTTGCATACCCAGAGTTGATGTGGTACTCCATCTGTGTGTTGTTTATCAACACAAACAGCATACATGTCATTGTATTGACAACCTCTGTGCTGTCAGTCAGATTTTAAGTAGGATGGAGAAAGAATATTTGTCGTTAACAGCATAATAATAATGAATAACTTCCATTTATATAGCACTTTTTAACACTGAAGGATTACAAATCAAAATATTTTCATTAACATATTATACTGTCTTAAGACAGTTCTCTTATGCTGGGCAGATACTCCCAATTCTGACAATTTCAATACCCTCACATCAGCTGTTATCTCCCAAGTGACAAGTAAGGGTGCCTCAAAATTCCCGGGAGATCATCTCCAACCTGCCCTCAGAACTGCTGGTGGACAATAGCTCTAAATACTATAATCTGTCTCTTTATCATGATATTTTGAAGAGGAAAAGATCCTGAATGTCATTACTGCCCTTGGACACATTGAATGAAGGATCCATGGAGTCAGGCCATGGAGGTAGACTAAAAGGACATCCGAAAAACGAACACTCTGCTAACACTGCCATGGAACTAGGCACAGGGGAAGCCACAAGAATCAGGAATTATCAGCCAGAATGCTTAAACTGACAGCAGACAACAGCTTGGTGTAATTCCAATGAGCTTCTAGTTCCTGGCAATGCGATCACAATGGGGAAGGCCATCAAAATCATTTAAAATGTTTAAATATAAATAGACTGCAGTGGAAACAGTGGGACAGGCCTGTGGGAGATGTCAGGCCTGTGTGCACTTTGAGTGGAGACAAGCAACCAACAGCATCCCAAGGATTTTTGGAACAGCATTTTATGGCCTGGCTCCCTAAGAGACTCACAGGAGCTGTGAGTAGTGCAGCTGGCAATTAATGGTACAAATATTAAAAAAGGACAGCAACAAAATGGCATGATCAGTCCTCAGGAGTGATCCTTTCATGATCTGTCAGCTTTAGGCCTAGCATATTTGTTTTCTCCCTGCCACCATATGCGGATGTAATGTAAAACAACAGGCATTTATTTTTCTGAGTTCCCTGCTATCATCTCCTGTATGTAAGGGCTAAATCCTGTCCTCTGCTGACCTGATGTACAAGTGGAGCCTCTTCCCCTCTTTACTTTCCCCCTTTGCCCCCATGAGGTGTATCTTGAAAGTTAGGGACATGTCTAGCCCTCCCAAATGACTAGTGCATACAGTGCATTTGGTAGCAAGAGCTAGGCAGAAGCAAAGACGGATGTACTACACTCCTGTTCAGAAGAGCTGGAAAATGTATTCGCCATCATATTGCCCCTGAGTTGCAATGAGGAAACCTGCTCTGGATGACAAGATTTTAGTGGATCAAGATGTACCAGCTAAGGTAGAATTTGCTACTTTGGGCCAGCTTGAGCCCGCATCTGTAGACAGCTGCACCACAGCAGGGAGAAGTGAGCTGAGCTCCAGCTGGAGTTACTCCTCCCTCCCAAGCACCCCTGAACCCAGAACTGCAATGGGCAGAGCCCCCTATGCACAGGCACCAAATCTGTGGGTGCTCTGGGCCTGGAGCACTCACGGAAAGAAAATAGTGGGTACTCAGCTCCTCTGTCTCCCCCACCCCCAGCTCTTTCCACCTGCCAGTGGGCCCCACCAATCAGCTCCTCCTTCTCCATTCCAGTGCCTCCCACCCACCGCAGATCAGCTGTTCAGCAGTGTGCAGGAAGCACTGGGGATGGAGCAGGGGCAGGAAGAGGTGGGACGGGGGCTTGGAGGAAGGGGTGGAGTGGAGGCAGGGCCTGAGGCAGAGTGGGAGTCCCCTGAGGAAATCACAAAGTCAGCACTTTTGCCCCTATGGAGGCACCAGGGCCCATGCACTCCCCTCCAGTCGTGCCAGCTCTGAGCAGAAAAACTGCTGTTCACACTAACTGCCTCCTATCCCTCCCTGACCATCTCTCAATTCAGCCTCATTTTACTTGCCCCTTGCTCCGATTATATTCCTCTCTCTATTGCTTTGTCTCTCTGTTTAGCTAATTCCCTCCCAACAAAAGCCCACTCCATTTTTTTAAATAAAAAAACAACAAACACATTGTTGCATTAACTTGACATTTGCAAACGATTCCTGTTCACTCGGCTTGTCTGTTTTATCCCTGCTCCCCAATCCTTTGCCTGTCTTGTTGATTTAAATGGTAAGCTCTTCAGGGCAGGGACTGTCTCTTAATCTCTGTTTGTGTAGTACCCCGCACAACAGGGGTCTCAGGCTTGGTTGGGATCCCTTGACACTACCATCATACAAATAAATGATAATAATACAAATAAAGATCCTGGATTTCACTGATTGCCTGAGCATGAATGGAAGCATAATTTGGGCCTGAGTGTGTAATTTTTTTGCACACTAAACACATTTACCAGTAAAATACAAATTTATTCACATTTTCATGCTTGAAATTTCTGTTCTTTTTTTCCTCCCACTCATTTTTTATTGAAAAAAATGTGTTTATTTCAAGAACTGACTTTGGGGAAATAATTTTCTGTAAATCTTTCATGTACCTTTCTGACAAGCCTTTATCCCAAGGCTTTACCCATCTTTAACTCTAGCATAACTTCTTTTCACATCTGGTAACTGCTTTATCATGCATTTCACAGCACTGTGAGTCCAGTGTGACGTACACAACAAATATGGTCGATAGCATCTCATCAGTGACAGACTAATAGATGTCAGAGAGACCTATAGAAACTCTTTGATTCTGAGGAAGGAGCCAAGAGTACAGGAGACATAGCCAGTCTAAATTTGAAGCTGTATCTAAAATATGCCATTGTGAATTTATCAGATTGCACTACAGTCTCATCATTGATTCACAGCCTTATTTTTCCCCAGTAGCAGACCAAGACCTCACCAGGCATAGTGTTGCCAAGCAACCCCGTCTTGTGTTGAAACTGAGGTGCCAGAAAAAGCTATCAGTTTGCTTATTTATCACAATGGAGACCTTGACTTTGCCGAAAACCTCGGTTTCCATTTCCTTGTAGATGTAGCCATTACTGAGCTGTGAATGGAATCACAAACTACAACCATCTGAAATTTAACTCTGAGATGGTGGAAACCAAAGTCATTTGTTTGGCAAGACTCCTTTCCTAGAAGTTTGATAGTATTACTTCACATGAAATCCAAAGGATGTTTTAATGTAACTGAAAATTGTTATCCATTGACTGACATTGGTCTTTTGGCTCATGTGCTGATTAGTGAAGTTGTAATAAGAGCCATCATTTCAGAGTCATGTACTCAATTTATGTCACGTACTGGCAATACTAAATAGGTGTTTGCATACATTTTTATTTATTTCCAGCTGTCTCAATAAGCCCCAGCTCTTACATGGTTTTCATAAATGTAAATTAAAGTCTAATACTGTTTTGGAAGGCACAGGTTAATCAAAAACCCAGTTCTTTTAAAGCAATATTCATATTTATCATTTGTATAATATATAATTCTATTTATTTCAACAATGTTTTTCCAGATACAATTTTTAATCTCATTCACTGGTTGTCCATTTTTAACCACCTCCCAATTCAGAGTATTCACAGGAGTGTTTTGTTTAAAAATGCACAAAAGGTATCTTATTAAATAATGTCACAAACATGAAGCTCATTATTATGCAAATGCCATCCTTGGAACAGATTAGTTAATTGCAACTCATTTGCATAATTAATGAACTCTCAAATGAATAATGCCTTTGCAGATTTGCGCAGCATTGTTTTAAAATAAATTATAAAATACATGTCAAATGAAGAGTGCTTCTTAGGTTCCCATAGCATTGTTTGAAAATTAATTACCAAACGCTTGTCAAATTAAAATGAGTTGGTAGTTTTTACGTTATTTTAAAATTAATCACAAAATAAAATGTCGCTGTATTAAAGTAAACAATTTGTTCTTTTCTCCAAAAAGAAATGTAGAAAAACATATTTACATTTCAGATATGTTATTTGGTATACTAATGCCTGCAATTTAGTCAGTTTGACATTGCATTATGATTGAACAAACTTGGTAGCTGTTAGTAGGTTAATGTTTTAGTAAACTGCGAGTTTAATTTTACTGAGTTGGATCTCTAATAATGTTAATGATTAATGTTGTGCCTGTAAAATCATTGTGTGGGCAAGGCCATGATATATTAGTAGCAAAAACACCTGGACTCCTGTTGGCTGCCTTTTTTATACTAGCCTATTTTTTTGGTTACTTATGTCCATGGCTCACTAAAGTTCTGGGTTTGCTATGAATTCTGACTAAAACCAGCCTATCCCTTTCTTTGTACGAGGTATAACTCATTATCTATAATGATATAAAACTGTAAAACCCATAACATAACTTTGATGAAAGTCAGATTCTTCTTTCAGTTATTCCTGTGCAATCCAAATAAAATCAGATTGGTCCAAAAATTTTTAGCTTTCTTATATACTCTACAGTGTGGGTTCATTTAACTCTATGCTGTTTTAAAATTCAAATAAGATACAGGTTGTTCGACTTGGTGATGCAAAACTGCATTTTTATTTGGAGTATATTCTGACTGTTCAAACCATAGGGCAGATTCTCAGCTGGTGTAAATCAACGATGTTCCATTGACTTCAGTGGAACTATG